>NC_041047.1:35862845-35942569 GCF_900634775.1 Gouania willdenowi
AGTATTATATACTGTAGTTGCATTGTTCGCTTTATATTTCATTGTGTATTTCCTGTAATTTGTATTATTTTAGGGGTGACTATTGAACATTTTGTGACTAAATCTGAAACATTTTCTGTATTGATATTAATGTACACTGTTCATGTTAAATAAATAAATAAATAAATAAACATTTCCACTACCGGGCATCAATCTTACATTCCTCACCAAGATTGGAATCAATTATAATAATTATAATAATGTAATCAGTAATTATTACAATTGTGATGTATTTATAATTGTATTTGGACAAATCTGTTGCTGTTGTAATTCTAATTGAATTGTAATTGGCTTAAGATCATCGACTTTGCAATTGTAATTTGGCATGGAAATTCTATAAAAACTATCAATAACACAAAACTGGTGAACCATGTTACAGTTTTATGGCTTTTACACATATGTGGTTAATTTTATTTATTTGTGTGTTAAAGTCATTCTTCATTATTGGAGATCACCTTTATTTTATTGTATATGTTGTAAAATGACAATAAAAAGCTTCTTTTTTATACTTAATAATTCTTAAAATATGTTACATTTTAAGTTTATCTGTCAGTTTTCTAGAGGATCATTTTACTCTTTTTATTTTTTAATCTAGGGACACAAAAAAGACTCACACGCCACCACCATATATATTAAAACCAATATTTATATTGATTAGGAAGCCTAACAAGGTAACCAATAGATAATATTTATTAGTGTATTTTACAGCTGATTTAGAACATGGGTCAAACTGAGCCGTTAGCATTAGAGATGCTAACAGAAAGCTAACACAAGACAAAGGTTACATTTTATGGGATTATTTATTGAAGGCTGAGTGATTAATTGTAACATTAGTTATTGAGAATGTAATTATATTTGACTTTCAAGGGATGAAATATAATAACATTTTAATTGTAATTGGGGAAAAAAAATGCTGGTCAACGTCACTGTAATTGAGCTGTAATTGAACGTGCGGATGAATGTGGAAGTAATTGTAATTAAAAACAGTAATTGCCTCCACCCCTGCTCCTGTGCTGTGGTGAGATGTGAACAGTAGCACGTGTTAAAAGCTGTTAAATTCCAACATGATGCTGTAAAGATGGTTTTTACAGACAATAACGTCAATTTGACTTTTCATTTAATTTGTTGCAGTTTCTGTCAAAGCGATGGTTCACCAAGGACATGTTTGGAAGACAAATACTGCCCCCTGGTGCACGAGACCAGAACTACTGACATATTTTAATGTCATTGTCCAAGAAGATTCTATGTTGATTTAAACATGTTGACAGGGCAACAAAATGTGTTATTATTATTATTATTATTATTATTATTATTATTATTATTATTATTATTATTATTATTATTATTATTATTAAAATTAGAGGTGGGAGTCAATTAAAAAGATGTATCTAATTAATTACACACTTTGTACTTCATTATTATTTGGCACGAGAAGCAACATTTTTCCACTTTAAATGTATGTTGATATATGAATTAATGAAAATAATAAATTATCTTAAACAACTAAATAATGTTTATTATTTCATCACTGAGTGCTAACATAATGTGTTATATTAATAAATAATATTATGATTACATTGTTCACAAAGCACTAACTAACATTTAACTAAGATATATTCATGCTTTTATGGATTTTTAGTAAACTTTATAAAAAAACATGACTTAGTCCAGAACATTCCAGAGAAATATAAACTGAACAGTGTAAAATATTTATAATATCTGTGGATATCATGAAATAAACAGAACAACTGATGAAGATGATGAATTTAGTCTCAAATAGTTTTTCTACATAACAGTTGATAAGTTGGGTCAGACGATGCTATCTGTAGCGGCGCTTCTAGCCCCGCCCACATCCTCTACCACAGAGTGGTCGACTGTCACTACAATCATTTATCACTGACTTTGTTCATTTGTCACTCGCTGCTACATGGTTAGCATTGAGGTGCTAGCTGCTACATAGTTAGCATTGAGGTGCTAGCTGCTACATGGTTAGCATTGAGGTGCTAGCTGCTACATGTTTAGTATTGAGGTGCTAGCTGCTACATGTTTAGTATTGAGGTGCTAGCTGCTACATGGTTAGCATTGAGGTGCTAGCTGCTACATGGTTAGCATTGAGGTGCTAGCTGCTACATGGTTAGCATTGAGGTGCTAGCTGCTACATGTTAGCACTGAGGTGCTAGCTGCTACATGTTTAGTATTGAGGTGCTAGCTGCTACATGTTAGCACTGAGGTGCTAGCTGCTACATGTTTAGTATTGAGGTGCTAGCTGCTACATGTTAGCACATGTTCCGCTCTGTTTGGAGTAAAAAAACGATTAATTGTGTTAATAATTTTTAAATTGTGCTTCATATTTCTCTAAATAAACTAATCGGAATTTTTGCAATAAAGTCTCAGCCCTAAAATGAAATTCACAATTCATGGACAGTGTTTTGGATAAATGAAAGATATTATATGAAATATTAAGAATACACATCAACTGAAGTTTAGTTCTTCCTAATAAAGCACTTTTTAAGCTAAAGCCAATAATGAAAACATCATCCCTGACTGTGAACTTATTGCTGTTTTTGGAACAACAGAAGTTTAAAAAAGGTTAAATTACACACTGTAAGCCAATCAATGCATCACTAAGCAATTACAACTGTGTTTTTGTAGGTGTTTGTAACAAAAAATGAGCAGATATCACCATGCAGGTCACATTAGGACAGCTGGAATGTATAAAAGACACACACATGCACACACACACACACACTTTGATTTAGCCATGCTCAGCTCTTTAGAACAGGGTTAATGGAATACTTCTGAATGTAGTGTGTCTGAGGCTAAAAAGAGAAGATTGAGCTGGAGGTTGGGATTTAGAGTTGCGGCGGATCTGATCGCCCCGGTGAAGCCGCCGCTAAGCGTCAGAGCGCTTCCCCTCGGTCGGGCCTGGATTAAGAGGCGTGTCGGGATAGACCTGCTTTATTTATCACACGGGACAAACACACACACCGTGGTGACAGCGACACGTAATACATCCTGCACTTTTACAAAGGATTTTGTCACGGAGTGGTTTTCTACGACTGACGCACGCGGCCATACGGGGGAAATTATTGTCGGATTATAAGAGATGATGCTCGAAAAGCCATCAGTGTTGTGAATTTGAATGAGATGGTAATATTTTCACATTTGATGGGGCCTTATTTCATAGAAGAGGTGGATAGAGCAGTGATACGTTTCAGCTGTGAGTGTGAAGTGAGTCCACGAGTCTCGCTCCTAAAATAATGGAGTGAGTCCCACACATTTCTCCGTTTGCGATCGGCTCAGCAGTGAAGACTCAAACTGTCGGCGTTTAGACCTGCTTCTTTTCCTCTGAACTCTACCCAAACCAACGCAAGCCAAGGGTACAAGCACATCTCCAAACAACTTGTCATTTTGGGTTCAGCAAAGCAAAAAATAAACATTTGGTTACCGTGAAGCCAAGAATTGATTGTGGCTTTAGGGATGGTAACATTGTAGCCCATGTTGCTTTGCCCCAGGCTGGAGCTTACCAATGCTTTTATACATACTTTATTCCTACCTGTTCTCTCTCCATGTCTTAGACCTGTATCATAGTATCTGCCTCAATTCCCCAGTCTGTGCGATCTGTTGGAATTCACAAGGTTGTGAATAAAACAAACCTGCTCTCCTGCTCAGCTTAGTGTATAATGCAGGACCTCGCCATTGGTCATGAATTGAAAAAAGTCAACAAGGAGCTACAGTATATCCCACACCCTTACCTGCTGGAAATAGCCTTATGAGGCACATGCACGAGACGGGAAAAGAAACGTGCACGACAGCACTGGTGAATTCTGAGGTGAAGGCGAGAAGCAGAAAATAGGGCACGGCGTTACCCAGGAGCCCAGCGTACAGTTTAAGGGCTGAACTGGACACTCAGTACGAGGAGGAGTGGAGCCACTAGCCTGGTCTCAGGGAAACATCAGGCCTGAATATTTCATAGCTGCTCCAAGAACAAAAAGACTTCACAACTGACCCGGCTCATTTGGCGCCTGCATGGCGCTTATAAAAGGTCAGAAATCCATCAAACACACAAACTACAATTGTGTTGCTTTGCATGTTTACCTCCTTATAGATGTGTAGCATCATTGCTTTAGTGTGTTTTCATTAAGAGAACAAGGTGGGTGTATAGTTCCCACTGCCAAACTACACAAAATAGATACAAACAAGGTGCAAAAGAGTGAAAAGTGACTAAACTGGGCCAAAAGCAGTCAAGAGAAGTAAGAAAATGAACCAAAGAAGAAGAATTAAAGAATTAAAGCAAAAGGTAGCTGAGCAAAGTGTGGCAAATAATAATAATAATGAAAAAGAGCAAAAATATGGAACAAAAAGTGGCCAAATGTAGAAAATAAGAACTATTTTCAGGTTTATTTTGATTGTAGTTTTGAAACAGCAGGTGGACAATAACGTACGTTTTCACTTTGGTCAGCTGAGCAGGAGAAGGAGATAGAAGACGTACTTTAGCCAATCAGAGCCAGCAGTTAGTGCTCTACCTCCATCTAAAGCACATGTCAAACTCATGGCCCCGGGGCCAAATTAGACTCTTTGGAGCATCCAACTCTGCCCGCAGGAGAAAGTAAAAGTGACAGAGAACACATAAATCATTGTGTAAGTGCTCACAGTTTTTCTGGAGTTTCTATCGCATGATTGCAGTTATTTTCAATGTTAAACAGTAGGAATTTTCTTGTATTTAATAGAAATTGGTCACAAAATCTAGGAAATATAAAGTGTAGAACCTATCTGTCACTTATTGCTTGGATATTGTTGGTTTCTTACATATTACACATATAAAAGTCGTCTTTTTTAATTTTGTCATACCTTGTGTATAATGACAATAAAGCATTCTATTCTATTTTATTTATACATAGAAGTGCAAACTAGGGCACAATAATAAAATTGACTGAAATCACTCATTTTCCTGCATAAAGTCTGGACCCTCTGAAGGTCAAACTGCTCCATATTTGGCCCCTGAACTAAAATGAGTTTGACCTGTTTGCCCAATAAATACCACTTGTTTCCCTTTTTACATATATTTTTGCCCCATTTCAAAAAAAATTGAAACTGTTTTCAAACTCCTTTTTTTGTTGGAGACCTCTTTAAGAAAATTAAAAATCACCTTGTAAACACCTCATCAAGAATGAAAATGCCCATTCTGAAATAAACTTAAATCCAAAATAAATGGTTGGTTTATTCCGAATTGAATAATTCCTCGATCTTGTAATTCCGCTTTAAGTTAATTACGATTGTTCTGTGCATGCTCGTCCTTTCGCGATGATGCGCTGGTGACGACATAATCCAAGATGGCCGCCTAAAGCAAGAGTCAAGACTATTCATATAATAAGAGCCTTATAAGATATGGATATAATGAAAAGAATATATGGAAAGATGTGTTAACATGAGGACATTCACACAGACTTATTACACACATACAAATATATTACGCACACTGACACACAAATGGACAAATTACACATAAAACGACATATTACACACACAATTGGACATATTACACTCAAACGGACATATTACACACACACAGAGGTATATTACACACAAACGGACAAATTACACACAAAACGACTTATTACACACAGAAACTGACATATTACACTCAAACGGACATATTACACACACACACGAACACACAAACGAACAAATTATACACACGGATATATTACACACACATGGACGCACAAACGGACATATTACATATACACAGACACGCAAATAGACAAATTACACAGAAACTGACATATTACACACACACAGACATATTACATATATGGACATATTACACACACACAGACATATTACACACACAGACACATACATTGACAAATTATACACAAACATATTACATATATGGACATAATTACACACAAACAGACATATTACAAACACACGGGGACAAATTACACACAAACAGACATATTATATACACACAGACACACAAACAGACAAATCACACACACACGGACATATTATACATCTGGACATAATATATATATATATATATATATATATTTTAAAGCTAGAATGTGGAAATGTGGAATACCTTGTATAATGACAGTAAGGGCATTGAATTGAATTTAATTGAACAATAAAAGGCAAAATGTTGGTAAAAAGGGAAAAAAAGTGGTATTTTTTGGGTAAAAGGTAGGTTATTAGGATAAAAAGTGGCAAAAATGGTTAAAGACAGGACAAAAATTGGATAAAAGTGTCAAAAATAACTGGAGAAATGGACAAAAAATTGGAAACAGCTGGTGTAATGGCAGAAGGTAATATAAATGGGAAAAACGTGGCAAATCATAGTGAAAAAGGGCAAAAAAGAGGAGGGGGGGGGGGTAGAGCCGCCGTCTGCCTCGTCGTACCTGTCATTATCTGCTTTGGCTCTTAATGAGTGCTCCTCTACTCCTGGTCACATCACATTTGTTTTATACAAGTCCCTTTGAACAGCTGAGAGATATTGAGCTTCCTTTGATCATAGAATCTGTCTGAATTTCAAATCAGATATGAACCCCCCCCCCACCACCACCACATCCCCTTTTACCCCTCCAAGAATGTGGAGCTAGGTCGTCTCCACGTTTTCAGTCACTTTGTTTGTTTATACATCAGCAAAGGGGTAAAGAAAAGAGATCCAAGTACGAGAGATATGGAATAAAAATGTGAAGAAGAAGAAGAAGAAGAAGAAGAAGAAGAAGAAGAAGAAGAAGAAGAAGAAGAAGAAGAAGAAGAAGTGGGAGCCAACAGCATGTGGGCTGTTCACATTTTGTTATTATTAATTAATGTTTGTGAATTGAACAAAGAAGAAAAGAACAACACTGCCACAAGACGCTGAAAAATAAATATTGAGGTTTTTTTTTTGAAGGCGAGTCCTCCTCTAATGATGACCCTTGGCATGCTGCGGCACCTGGGACCTAAACCCAGCACCGGGAAAGAAAGCCTGATGAAAATTAGCCCATTCACATTTCAAACAGAATTTGGCTAGGCCCCTGATCACAGTGCTGGGCCCTCCCCCCACCCCTCACCGTCCTGCAGAGAACATCTACCAAATAGAAAGTTCTCCACATGGCCTAGTCTCTCCCCTGGTGATCATCACTGGAACACATGGTGACATGGCTGTGGGACGTAGGAGGGTCTGGATGTGCTCCAGCTGTTATTCCCTGTTAAAAGATTTAAACCATTGGGGTATCATATAAGTCCCTTTGATACTCACTAAGCACAGAGCTGGGAAACATGGAGAAGAAGAGAAGAAAGGAAGGAAAGGAAGGAAAGGAAGGAAAGGAAGGAAAGGAAGGAAAGGAAGGAAAGGAAGGGGGAATAAGAGGTAATATGATGCAGGGCTGAGCCTTGGTTCTATGAGGCAATAATGTGTGTGTGTTGGATGCAAGTTGGATCTGTGTTGGATGTGTGTTGGATGTGTGTTTCAGAGTAAACTACAAGTCCCATAATGCTTTGGGGCGTGGTCACAGGTTACAGGCAGGGCTTAATTAGTAAATCATCAGGTCCCAGAACACAGGCCGTGTGTCGCTCCAACAATAAGAGACAAAAATGTCACGTAATAAAAATCTTTAAAGCACCTTATTCTCATTAAATGGGCCAAAATAAAAATAATATATAAATTATCTCACATGAAAACAAACAATCAATTAAAGGATCATAGGACAGGATTTCATTTTAGGTCTTTTAATGCTAATGGTTGATGAAGTGTTTTCTACCTGTTGCCTTCAACACATGTGATACATTTAGTTTTCAGAGTCTGACTTCACCGCACTGTTCTGCTGACGTGACGTCTACAGACGCTGGTGCACGTTCACGACGGCGTCCCAATAACCCGTAAATAGAGAAGACTGAGAAGAAGACGTCTTGGAGACAGAAGGAAGACAAACACAGTGGACTAAACTACTGTTTGGTTCCACAGACGTACGCAGAGGCATGTGCACAGATGAATAAATAAATAATCGTGTCACAGTGCGGATCAGGACGCATTTTCTCGTCCGAGTCCGACTCAACAGATAAAAGACAATAATAGTCCATGTTATTGTGCAGTAAAAGGAATGTTTCTACAGTGTATTCCTCTGCTCCATCCTACATCCACCACGGATCAGCTGCAGCAGGAAAGGAAGAACGCTGCACGCTAACCACACCATGTGACCCAACACCACCACTTCTACATACTGTATCTTTCTGAACCCCACCCGTCAGGTGGCGTCGCGTCCCATCAGGGTTTGGTCGTGAATCCATCCTCTAGTTACAGTAACTAATCAGCTGTGTGAGAAACAAACTGCTGATGACTGAAGTGACACTAACCACTGTGGTGTCACTATGGACACTGATTTATACATCCTGACCTATGATCATTAAACCTAAAAGTTTGATAAAATTATGATGAATCAGCGTTAAAAAAGCTCGGACAATCTGTCACATCTGTCATGTTTCAGGACAGCGTTAAATCACCGCTAATTTAGAACAGAAACCTATTTTTATTTGTCCAACACAGCACAAAAAATTAGCCATAGTGAACTTTGTATCCTCACAACTTTTATATATTTACAGTCGAGGCCTGACTTGTCTTTCATAAACCTAGAGCAGCAGATCATCTTAGCTTTGAACTGAGCCTCTGTCTTAATGTCTATATCAGAACTTTAACTTCTCTCTGTCCCTGAGTCCTCCTCATGTCCTGGATAGTTCTCCTCCTGTGTCCTGTCTGTTGGAGGCAGGTTCTCCTGTATTAGCATCATTGCTACAGGTGCTGCCACTCGCAACGCTAACTGTTGCTACTAGCTACGCTAACTGTTGCTTCTAGCTATGCTAACTGCTGCTACTAGCTACGCTAACTGCTGCTACTAGCTATGCTAACTGCTGCTACTAGCTACGCTAACTGCTGCTACTAGCTATGCTAACTGCTGCTACGCGAACTGCTGCTACAAGCTACGCTAACTGCTGCTACTAGCTACGCTAACTACTGCTACGCTATCTGCTGCTACGCTAACTACTGATACTAGCTACGCTAACTGCTGCTATGCTAACTGCTGCTACGCAAACTGCTGCTACACTAACTGCTGCTACTAGCTACGCTAACTGCTGCTAAGCTAACTGCTGCTAATAGCTATGCTAACTGCTGCTACGTTAACTGCTGCTACGAGCTAAGCTAACTGCTGCTACACTAACTGTTGCTATGCTAACTGCTGCTACTAGCTACGCTAACTGCTGCTACTAGCTACGCTAACTGCTGCTAAGCTAACTGCTGCTAAGCAAACTGCTGCTACTTGCTACGCTAACTGCTGCTACGCTAACTGCTGCTACACTAACTGCTTCTACTAGCTACGCTAACTGCTGCTACGCTAACTGCTGCTATGCTAATGGCTGCTAGGCCAACTGTTGCTACGCTAACTGCTGCTGTTCTTTTTCATGATTTCCACAGAAACAACCTTTACCTCAGGCTTAGCTTCACTTATTGGCGTAAAAACTCTTTAAACTTCCTCTTTTATCCATTTTCTACCGTCTTCCAAACTGACAACACACAAATCTTGTGGAAAAATCACACTAGACGTAGCGTGGGGGCGTGGCCTGACTTCCCCCTTTTTTCCTCACTCGTGCTCAGTTTTTACATTCAATGTTGTGTGTACAAAGAAATTTCCAGTGATTTCAACTCAATAAAAGACACAACTGTCCAAATATAATACTTCAAAATTATATCAAAACACCTAAAAAATTACTAGGTGCTGGATCCAATCATATAAGTGCCGGTCAAAATCTGGGGAATGCTGGATCTTTCTCCCGCAGAATCTGGCCCAAATGAAGCTCTGGTTCCAGGCGGTTCAGCCAATGGCGTGGTGCGACAGTGTGAGGTCAGAGGTTAAAGGAAACATGGTGGATGAGGTAGAAACGAAGGAGTTTGTAGAACATGTGCATGATGCAGCGGCTACAAGTCAACAAACCATGAAGGAGAAAAGATGGTGTACCATGTACGGGCTGAGATCTGTGCCCCCACAAACTGAATTTGAATTGTTGGTATTGAATTTGAAAATAACAACTTGAAATTGAATTTACGGCTTTGAAATTGAATTCGTAACTTGAAGTTGTATTTTATTTATTTTTTTCCTGTTGAAAGAAATCTATCCTAGTACATTCCAAAAATGCAATACATTTACGACACAGAAACACACTTCTGGTCCGCGAGGTTGAGCAATCAATCACTGATTCATGGAACTCCTGTTTACGTCGACAAAAACTCCTTTACGGCCCGTTGACGACGTGACCTTTATATTCTTCAAAAGCAAACTAAACAAAAGGGGGCACATTAATATTTCAATTCACCAGTTCATCAGTGATGTGACTTATGCGTTGCTCTTCTTTTGTCTAGGAATAAAAGTCTGCCCCCCTGTGTGTCCCCTCTGTGTGGCGAGATTAAAACATGAAACTCTTATCCATAATTTCTCCGTGAATATTCAAATATCACACAAACAGAAGATTTAATTTTAAAACAGGAAAAACGCTGCTGGTCTGGTTTTTGATTTTTCTGTATTTCTGTTTTGGTTTTTAAGTCAGTAAAACTAAATAACCATTTATTTGTTATTTTGATTTGGTTGTAAAACCAAAGAACAAATGGTACAAAGATTCTAATAATGATCGTTGGTCAAAGTCACTGGTGCAAAATGATAACTAATATCAGAGAGACAGCACATGTGAGTGAGAGCGATTGCGGTCTGGGGTGCAGCAGCAGTTGAACGCTCTTCATATTTAGTCGTGCTTATTTGAAGCTACATTATCACAAATGTTATTGTTCTATTTTGGAAAGCAGTGCAGAAAATCTTTGCAGCAAAGAGCTGATGTTTGAACTTTAAAAGCACAAGGAAACAGAAAAGGCATCCTTAAAAAAGGTGTTTAAAACACACACACACACACACACACACACACACAGAAACAAGAGGCGACACAGCCTGATTTATTTGTGATTTCAGGTTTTTTGACGGAGTTGAGTATAAATTGTAATAATGGCCGTCATCGTGTTGCGCTGTTTTCTACCCACTTGTCCATTATTTGGCAGCGCTTGATGTGTGTTTTTCCTCTTTTACATGCAGAGCTCGACACGCGTCTTTGGTGCCTGTTGTTCGTAATGGCCACTTGTGACAGTCGTGCTGCTTTGTTGTCGTTCAAACGTGTCACTGCAGCAGATTTAATGCTGATGTGTAGCCTTTTATTGGGCGTTTTATTTTCTGTCCCCTTTGGAAAAAGCAATAAATGTGCATCTTTCACACAAAAAAAACCTTAAATCAATGCTGAACTTCCTTAGATATTTGGTCTCTTTCAGATGTAGCATTTTGCCAGTAAATATGTGTATGTGGGCACACCCAAAGAGAGAAATGATATTAGTTTTTCTTTACACAGTCCTACGGTAACAGCTCCATATGACAGGTGTCGTCCTGTGCGGTGTAATGACTGCGTGGGGACCCATGCTGAGCAGAAACACACACCACACTTTCTATAATGACGGAGAATCCACAGAGTGAGGACTTTAAAAACAGGAACTCTCCAGGACGCTTCCTGTTTGAATTATTGTGTGACGTACAGTAAAAAAGAAGCCTGTGGGTAATAATGCATTGTTTTCTAAAGCGGGGGTTCTCAACCTTGGGGTCTGGACCCCATGGTCGCTCGATGCCTTCAAAAAATTAAGAATATTTCTTGAACATTTCAGCTCATTTTTGCTTATTTTTACCCTTTTTCTGCAACTTCACCAAACTCACCATATTCTAACCTATTTTCATCACTTTTTCTTGCCATATTTTTGCTCCTTTTAAAGCATTTTTGCTACATTTCTCCCATTTCTGACACTTCTCCATCACATTTCAATGTGTTTCCACTTTCCACACATGTTCAGCACTTATAAACCCTTTCCACCACTTTTCCACCTAATGTCACATATGTTGACCCATTATTGTCACTTTTAACCTCTTTTTCATCATATTTCATTCTTATTTTAGTCAATTTAACCACATTCACCATTTGTCATGCCTATTATCTGTCAATTTAAAATAATTGTTTCTACTTTTTAAACTATATTATTACCCCAACCCCACCTCCCACCATTTTCGCCACCTCAAAGCCAATATTGACACTTTTTCTGTACATTTTTGGCCACTCAAATTTTTAACTTTTAACCAATTTTTGTGGTTTTTAAAATCCCATTTCACCACCTTTTCCACCATTTTTGGTCACTTTTAACCCGTTTTATTTCTGATTAAAACAATGATTTCTATCTTTAAGATGATTATATACTATGGCCCAAATAATAGTAAACTTCCTGGATAACAGTGGATATTATTCAGATCAATAAATGAACAACTTCCTCAAGTCATTTCATCATCTGTATTTTCTATCCATTACAACAGGAGTTGTGAACCTTGGGGTCTGGAACCTGAAACTATGAATACTTTTAGGAACAATTTTTGCTCATTTTTACCCTTTTTCTTCAGCTAAACCAAACTTGCCATATTTGAACCTATTTTATTATATGTTAACCACTTTTTCCACCTAATGTCACATATATTGACCCATTATTGTCACTTTAACCTATTTTCACCATATTTTATGCTTAATTCAGCCAAATTTGACCATATTCACTCTTTGTCATGCCCATTATTTGCCAGTTTAAACTCATTGTTCCTTTATATTATATTTGGGTGCTTCTATTTGTTTGCCTTTCAATATTGCGGTAATTTTTAAGGCTAGTTGTATGAAACTTTATTATTTTCTTAATTCCAAAGTCCTGTGTATTGGAAGTGTATAGAAGAGGAGATATAACATGCATCATACTGACACTTAGTGACCTCGTGACCAAATGTGTCCCATTGACTCCCATTGTAACCACATCATTTTCATATACTGTAATCATGACATAGCATATTGTTTTATTTAAATTAATACCTAATAGATCAAAGCCCCTACCTTCAAAATAAAGGTAAAATATGTTTTAGGTGTAATGAGCCCATAACAACCAGAGAACATTTAGTTATAACATATACATTAAGTTTTAGATTAATTTCAGTGAAGGCCTGGATTTCTTAATCGTGCAAAATATACAAAGTGTACAACTTTAAAACTGTCCTTGTGCCAAAAATAATAATGAATTCTGCTATCAATCAATGACACAGTTAAGGCTGTAATATTTTCATCAGAAATATTTCACCATTTGTGTACACAAAGTGTACAAGTGTATGTAAATTTAATACACAAGGGTTAAGTACGTTTTAAAAGAAGTAATTTGTTACATTTCTACACCCAACCGTTACTGAGTAAATTATTTGAAACATTGGGACCTGTCATGGTGTGGGGATGTGGACCAGGACACACCTGGGTGCAAAACAGGAGGGAGCTAATCACGCAACACAAAAACAATGACATCACTGGGAGGAGGAACCACAAGCAGGAAGAACAGAGGTGTAGTCCATAAATTAGTCTCTCCATAAACAACATACCCCACAATGGGAAACTCTGGGTATCTGATTCCATTAAAACTGGTATGAAGTGGGTCAATCAACCCTGAGTATGGAAACCTCATCACTGGAGCAAAGATTACACGAGCTGCCATGGCAACCAGCTGGAAGAGAGCCTGTTCTAAAGGTGTGTTCACATAGAACGCCACTTCAGCTACTATGGCCGCTTAAATTGCCCGTGATTAGTTGCGCTTTTTGGTCGCTTCATCACTACATTGCACCAGCTACGTGACGACCTTAGATAATATGAATAAAATGTGTCTGAGGAGCCGTGGCAACAGCAGAGGGCTTCTGCTCAGAGAGCCCTCCCGCTACAATGGCTATAACGACAGTGACGGCCGCTTGACGTTGCATCATTTATATTGATTTTCAATGTAATATAGTCGTCAGAGTCATCTCGACGTCATAAAAAACATGACTGAGCTTGGATTTGAACCCCAAACCCTGCGCTTCCAAGAGCGTAGCCTTAACTCGCCTTCATCTAAACAAGCCACACTACAGAACTCACTCACATGTGCTGTCCTTTAGAGGAGAACAAATATTGTGTTTGTTAATAAATGAGCCTGTGTGGCATTTAGCATCAGCAAATTTAACCCTGAACTCTCTT
This sequence comes from Gouania willdenowi, assembly GCF_900634775.1. NCBI lineage: Eukaryota > Metazoa > Chordata > Actinopteri > Blenniiformes > Gobiesocidae > Gouania > Gouania willdenowi. The sequence goes on from NC_041047.1 coordinate 35,877,021, forward strand.
TCTGCTCAGACTTCATTTGAATTATAATTATTGAGATTAATATTGTATATCACCATTTTGAGAAAAAATATTGAGAGTTTTGGTCCATATCGTCCAGCCCTCGTCTCGATATATGCAATATTGTCATTTTCTATATCGTCTAAATAGAAAACAAGATATATCTTGTATCTTGTTATATCGCCCAGCTCTAGGTAACAGTACTTCTACTTGAGCAGGATACATCAGTACTGGTGTGTCAGGTCAACACATGTACACACCCAGGACCAGTCTCCGGTCCGTGCTCCATGCCATACAGTAAAGCCCTGGACTGTTGCGCGCTGACAGGCTCTGTTTTCTATCTTCCTCACAGGTGTTTTGCAGCACTATGGAAGGAGTGGCGTCCTGTGACATCACCTCTGGCCTCTTTGTCCTGTTGTTGTTATGTGTGAAGACGGTTCTGAGGAGGAGAGGCGCCGCCCGCTGGGTGAGGTGTCAGCACCATGATTGCTTCCTGACCTTGTCCGGCACTCCATTACCGCCAAAATAAAAGCCTCGTCTCCTCTAAATGCTAAAAGGTGGCCTCTCTCTCTGTGTCTTTGCCTTTGATTTCACACAGTTGCTGGCATTTGATCCTTAACTTGTCTTCCTCTCCTGCATGACCTTTGACCCCGGGGATGTGGCATGGTGTCACCGTGGATGTATGGCCTCCTGTGTGGCGCTCTTTGATTAGCCTCTGTGAACAAGTAGGAAGGACCTTTAAGACCAACTCATCTCTCAGGACTGAGAACAAGTCAGTGACCCTAAAGTGAAAAATGAACCTTGTGGAAGTCAAAGACAATTTCTTCTCTCTGTGTAAAAGTGGCTGAAGAAATATCACTTAGTTCAAGTGGAAGTGGATGACATATTGTTTCAAAAAGTCACTATTAGTCTTTCTTTTTCAGCTGCAAGAAAATCAATAGGCCAGACATAGGCAACTGGTGACCCTAGGTCTAATTTCATGTGGCCCCCAAAGGAAAAGTACAAAATGACAGAAAAATACACAAAAGCAAGAATACATTAAAATAAAATAAAAGGAATTACAACATTGCAGGAAAATACAGTAAAAGACAAGAGAAAAACACAGAAAATACTCCAAAAACACACAAAACTACAACAAAAATTAACAGTGACAACAAAAGTACACAAAAAGACAAGAAAAACATGAAAAATGACTCAGCAAACCCACAGTGCTAACAAACAAGCAAAAAGACAAAAAAACACAAAATGACAGCACAAATATAGAATATAACTCAATAAACATATATTTTACAGGAAAAACACACATAAGGACAACAGAAATGCACAACATGCCTCACAAAGGAGCAAGACAACAACAAACACACAGAGAATGACAGAAAAACACACAAAAGTACGATAAAAACTCTTTGTTCTTTCCTGTATTAATGCTCAGATTGTTCATTATTCTAAACGCTGACATGAACGTTAATCACGTGACCCTCTGATCAAACAAACACTGTGATAAAAGTGACCTACCTCTGCAATAGGCAGCGTTTACTTTATTAGTGAGGATACATGAGCCATCCTCAATATTGTTATATAGTGTATATATACTTAAACACTTTGGGGTTAAGGAAAAGTGGATAGGAAAGGAGATAGGAGGGACTATTAGGACAGCCTGAATGACAGCTGTTAAATCTGACTTGTTTCAGCACCAAGGACAGCGCAACGTCACCGCTAATTTAGCCTTAAAGGACACTAAACTTTCAGAATACAAAAACACTTTTACACCCATAAGGCTGTAACTCCTCTAATGAATCAGCAGCACAGCAGAAAATGAAAATAAAACATGTGTTGGTGCTTATTGGGGTGTTTAGCAACGATTGGATTCACAGATGATATTAGTTCATTTAGAACGATTTGATCTGAAACGATTCAGTAACTTTTTTTCCAAAATAATAATATAACTCTAAAGTGAAAAATGAACCTTGTGGAAGTCAAAGAAAATGTCTTCTGTCTGTGTAAAAGTGGCTGAAGAAACATCACTTAGTTCAAGTGGAAGTGGATGTTTGAAAAAGTCACTATTAGTCTTTCTTTTTATTTTATTTCAAATGATGTAAAGACAAGATGAATTGCGATCAACAGTTAAACATATTTCAAGGATACAAACACATTGTAGTGTTGTTAGTTTAGTTAGAAATAAATGAAGTATGGAACAAACTAGAATGTCTTTATAGCTAAACTAAAGCTGTACCATGTGACACAAGCCAAGCTGTCACCTGTGAAAGATGATCTGGTTACTTTTCACCAAAAATGACATACCCATAATAAATAACCTTTTTCTACATGACCGACATGGTTAATTTTTGTTCAGATTGAAGTAGGACCCGTAGTGGTTACAGATGATACAGAATATATGACACTGAGTGACAATAAATCATGTTTTAACAGTGATGTTGATGCTTTAAATGTAGTGAGTCCCAGGATCCACAGGTGGTGATTTGAGTCTGTGGGAAATTCAATGGGTCCCCAATAAAAAAATGTATTTCTTTCTATTTCTTATATTCTTCTGTTTCTTAAATTGTAGTGTTAATGGTGGTATGATATGGCTATAATTATCAGATATATTCATGTATGTTCAATGTATCTGCTGATTTTAACACAAACAAAACATTCTCATCATCATGACAAAGTCAAAAAATAAATTGTCACCAAAATCTTCTCGTCTGAACATCAACTAAATCAAATAAAGTCAATCACTATGAAACTTATCACACAAAATGTAACTTAACTAACACAGCGTAAAGTCTGTTGAGAAAAATAAAAAGATCAGATATGTGTGTGGTGTATTATAAGCAGCTAGTTAACTGGTTAACTGTTGTTGTAGCGGCTAAACTAGCATGTACTCAATCATGTCTGCACTGATTTAATGTGTAACGGGGTCCGCTGACGAGTGATTGTGATTTTAAACATAAGTTGATGTTCACAATGTATCGTACCTAGCAACATCACTGCTTACTACTAAGAACTTTGTATCTTTGACTTAGAGCCCTATAAAATCTGTTTTATTTAATTTTTTTCTTACAATTTCCATTTCATTTTTTCCCAAATTCCATTTTATTTTTCCTCAAATTCCATGTTTTCCACTTTATTTTTTTAAATTACGATTTTTTTTTTTAGAAATATTTATCATTTTTTAAAGAAAATGTTAGTTTTTAAGTCATGTGAGGAAACAAAATAAATACTAATACATAAAAAACTAAAAAAACTAAAAATAAAGCAAGATACAATTAAAAGGTAGATATAAGTTGTAATGACATGGATTATTCTGACTGCTCCTTTTTAATTATTCATATGTCATATAAATATGTATGAGAACAGCATTAATGTCACCATATTTCCTCTCAGGGATCAATGATTTACTGAATCTGATCAGGTTTAATGATTAAGTTTTGATCAACTTAGTTTAAATTAACCTAATTTAAATGATCCTATCTTCTGTAGCTCTGATGAGATGTTAGAATGTAACATTCTAATAACGTTGCGCCAACAGACTTTTATTTTGTAAACCGGAAGTTCCCACTGAAGCGGTTGTACTTGAGGTAGCTAGCTGACTGTGAATGTGTAGCTATGAGACACGAAGAAAAGGCTGGAATAAAAAGAACTAAAGGACAACATGGACTGAGTTATTGTTAGTTAACCAGACACAACAGTTCAAACACTGAGCAGGAGAAGATGATTAAAGCTGATCACGTTTTCACACGAAGCACGGACAAAGCTTTCAGGGGGGAGGGCGGTACACTTAATAGGCGGTCCCAGGAAACATTTTGAAATGAAATCCGCGTTAACTGGCTTGTTGGCTAAACTAGCATGTACTCAATGGCATCATGTCTGCGCTAAGTTCATGCGTAAAGGGGTCAGCTGATGGCTACGTTTCTTTTGCTAGTTACTGTGATTTTAAACACAAGTTGTTCACAAAGTGTTGTTTTTCATGGAAAAATTGAGGTGGATTTACTGCGTCCTTTTAGATTTTTATGCGTCAGGGACGCAGGACGCGTACCTAGCAACAAAACTGTTTTAAATACAGAAATCTGTAGTCTGCCCAAAAATAACTAGAGATTTACATCAAATATAAAGGAAAGTAAATTATCATTATCAAAGGCTATAAAAAGCAGAAAAAACTGAACTGATGTATGTACATCAACTGCAGCAAGTTTGGTTATAATAATAAGCATGAGGCCAAATATACACGTTTTTGTACAAAAAAGAGCAGGTGGAAGCCCACTCTGTCACAACTGTGCCACAGTTTGGAAACAAGTGTGTAAGTGGAATATGTCAGTCAAAGTGATTCTATTCATTGTTAGTTAGAAATAAACTTTATAGCTAAAGTAAAGCTTTACCATGTGACACAGGCCAAGCTGTCACCTGGGAAATATTAACTGTATCTGTGATGTTGAGGAACTTTTACGTCTGGATTACTATTGTCAAGTCAGTCTCTATTGTTTAGTTGTTCCTGACTTGATAATAACTTATCTTTACTGGACGTTGTTTCACTCACATAACCAGAACTTTCAATTACTTATTTTTATTTATTCAAAGTATTGTTTGTATGTACATAGGGTTAGGAAAATAAACGGTACAACAATTAGACAATTATTCAATCTTTGAAATCAAATTTAGCTTTTCAACTTTGTAACTTTTTCCAAGTATTTCATTTAGTTTTTGCAAGGTTTTCCACTTTTAATCTTAATCAATTATATTAAATAATTGGTATTTTAACACTATTTAACATGTATATAATATGTATTTTCCCAGTTTTAACAAAGAAACAAATCACATATTTATAATTTGTCTTTTTAACCACACGTTTTTAACAAAATCATATTGTTAAAAAGAAGTAACTTAATATACTTTAATTCAGGTATTTTCAAACAGTTTTAAATCAATGTAGAATATTTTTAAAATACTTATTTAACCATATTATCATAGCTTGTTTTTATTTCACATTAACCATTAGATCTGACTCAGAGCGTAACACTACAATCACTACCACCCTATGGACAGATGTTGTGACACAGACTGTAACCGGACTAAATGGTGGTCCCTAGCGCCCCCTCACACTTCACACAGGTCAAAAGCTGAATAGGTTTCACTTGCCGTGCCGTCCAGAAGTGAAATAAAATTAAAATAAACATTTGGAAATTACCAAATTACTCCAAAATAACAGATGCACAAACTCAGGGTATTTGGAACCCGTTGACAAAGTTTTAGGTCGAACAGACGCTACGTTGGGGCGACATTTGCTCCACAATTACACACACAGACCTTTTTTGCTTTTATAGATAGATGGGGTGAAGCAATGCAGATGCTAAGTTGGTTATGCTACTGTTAACTTAATTCAAGTACAGCTTTTCTGCAAAATGTATTTTAAAATTATTTAAAAGAAATGACCTGTTATTTCAGCCACTGCTTGTTGCAGAAAAACCTAATATTGACACTAAAACATTTAGAAAAATATATCTCGAGTCATTGTCAATCTTTACGTCATATAAAACTACAGTACACCAGTTAAGTCAGCTATTCATGCATGACTATGGTGGACACGCCCCTCCACCCCCGCTCAAAAAAAGGAAAAGAGAGAGTCGGGGGCTGTTACTTCGTTTTGGAACGACTTTGATACACGTGTGCGCTCACTGCTCACGGCTAATGTGTAAGTGTTGTTTTTACCTCTTTCCGCTCGTGCACCAATGTAAACAAGGCACTTCCTGTGCTGCTCTCGCGATACTTCTGCATCTTCTTCGTTGGTGTTTTAGAACGTTGGCTCCGCCCTTCCTAGTAAACTCTGTGGGTCCAACATGTATTAGTGAACTATAGTAAAAGTCAGACATCTACTAGTAAAACCATTAGCTGCAGCACTAATGAACTAGTGATGGTAAGTGTAGAGTATTTTACTAGGAAGCCAGTACGCTACCACCACTGTGCTTCAATCTCCAAAACACAAACTTTTTGATATGGACCAAATTTTTTTCTTGAAATAGCGATACAGTATATACGATATAAATGTTGATAATTTTATTTCAAATGAAGTCTGACCAGAAAGACAATTCTGGGTTAAATTTGCTGATGCAAAATGCTACACAGACTCATTTATTAGCAAACACCTGCACAATATGTTCCACTTTAGGCTTTTTCACCTCTAAAGGGACAGCATGTGTGAGTGTGCTCTGTAGTGTGGTTTGTCATGGGGAAGGTCTGGGTTAAAACACACTCATTAATCCATTGAACTAAGCTTTACATGTTGTTCTGAGAAGTAAAAGCAGCGACTCATAAAACTAATATTTTGAAACACAATTTTATATATATATATATATATATATATATATTTACAATATTGTAGTTCTCTATTTCACCAAAATAGAAAACTCGATATATCTTGAATCTCTAAATATCGCTCAGCGCTAATTCCTACATTATAACGCAGCCCATATACAGTTTAAATACAAGTCAACAAATTGCATATGTACTGTTAATTTAATATTGCTCGTCTTTAAATTAGACATTTGCATTTTATTTTCATTACATATTTATATATATGTATATAGCATATTTCTCATGCTCACTCATATGGTTCTCTGGTTTTCACTAATAACTTATTAGACACATTTGTTGCAGACTTTACATCCTTTAACACTTTTGAAAGGAGTGGCACTTGTGATTGTTATTTATCTACGTTGTTATTAATCTAACATAACGTGTAGCTGTGTCTCATCCTGATGAAACGCTTTGTCACATTTTACAACGTATTTATACAAGTTTCTTGTTTTTTTTTGCCAGAACGTCTTCTTACATCATCTCTCTCTATTCTTAGTTGTTTCTGGGTTTGTTCCTGTTGTCGTCACTAATCTAATCTAGTCTAATCTAATCTAATCTAATCTAATCTAATCTAGTCTAGTCTAGTCTAGTCTAGTCTAGTCTAGTCTAGTCTAGTCTAGTCTAGTCTAGTCTAATCTAATCTAATCTAATCTAATCTAATCTAATCTAGTCTAGTCTAGTCTAGTCTAGTCTAGTCTAGTCTAGTCTAGTCTAATCTAATCTAATCTAATCTAATCTAATCTAGTCTAATCTAATCTAATCTAATCTAATCTAGTCTGGTGAGATCTGCCACCCAGGCCACTTCAGGTGACAGTTTTAGTGAAGCTAGTGACAGCGTTCAGTTTAGAGAGGCAGAGAAATGTTTTTATTTATTTATTATTCCATTATAATATGGGATATTTACAGAATAACACTAATACGTGGTATTAGTAAAGAGGGATAAAATATGCTAGTTTCCACGGCCAAAATGGGATACTTTACAGATATGAGTATAATGTAGGTAAAGTAAATATATAAAAGAAATATATCATATGCGACCAAAGCAAGTCTCTTATAATGTAGTCTTTAATCTTGTATTTGTTGCAATATTTTGCCCTCAGATTCATGAACGAACAATAGGGTGAAAAAGTGGGAAAAGGATATTTTTGTGCCCCACAGAGGTAGTGTACGCCCCATAACGCGTCTACACAGAGCGCTGTCTGAGTCGTCCCATTGATCAGCTCAGAGTATCTTGTTCAGCACTAACCACTATATCCTTCATCCCAAACTGTCACAGAGCATCAATATCAAATCCCAGCCTACGTGGCAGACCTGGGAGTGCATGCGTTCCCCCTCTGATTCACTATAACCCCACAGACAGGGGAGCAATAGACGGAAACCCCAAAGAAAAACGAGAACTGCCGTCACATCTTTGGCAACCATTACTGCCTTTTTGTGACACGGTTTTTGATATGGCACCTTGTGATGTGACGCCGGTTCGTGCTGGTCTCGCCTCCAGGGGTCGACGAGGAGGCTGCGCTTGCAGAAAAGTCGGCGAGAAAACGAGCACTTTGCATTCAATTGCTCCCCGTTTGGTGCTTTTTTTTCTGAGAAAGAGAGAGCAGACAAACAGATGTGTGCCGCGCCTTACGCTTCTTTTTCATTCCAATTGTCACGTTAATTTACAGCCAGAGTCTCTGTTGGATGGAGGACGCCATGTGAGTTATTGATTGTTTTCCTCGACGCGCTCAGAGCCGTCATCCTGAGTCTTGATGGAACAATAAGGGAGGGTTTGGGGGGGGAGGCCCCCCAGGAGAGCGCTATGTACAACTCTGTACATGCCACTTTACACTTGTAGTCACTGCCGGGAACATACAGAGGAATTCAATTTACACTGCTTTTAGAAAAATGTAAACATAGCCAAGTGCAAATCTCAGAAGTCTGGTGTCAGGCAGGAATGTGGTTTGACTCCCAGCAAAGGATGTGTAAATTACAAAGAAAAAACAGATACGTTTTAGGAAAAATAAAGTCTCCGAACAATAACTGTGAAAACACTGTTTGCAATTTTATGACAGCAACGTGGCCGCTGTGAAACTTTAACTTTGTTTTTTTTTTCTTGGACCATCAACACAGACTGATGAATGTGTTTGTGGGTTATGTAGAAACACAAACAGAAACTACTGTGTTCCTATTAATAGTTCATTTAAAGTATTTAACAGATTATCCAGTAGGACAATAATAGAGAAAAGTCATGTCTTTCACAATCCATCCATGTACCCTTCGTTCTTTGGTTATTACGTTTTAAAACCAAGTTAAACAGTGTGGTTATTTTGTTTTACCGACTTAAAACCAAAACAGAAATACAAAAAAACAAAAACCAGACAAACAGCGTTTTTCTGTTTAAAAATGAAATTTTCCATTTGTGAGATATTTGGATATTTAATGGAAACTATGGACAACAGCTTCATGTTTCAATCTCACCACACAGAAAGGACACACAGGGGGGCGGACTTTTACTCTGCTGTGAAAATCCCGGCATAGGGGATCAAAATCACAGCGTAAAATGAAAAGATCCTTTATTCGGTGATTTTGATCCTTTGAGCTGTGATGACAGTTTTTTTTTTTTCTGTAGTTTTGTCCTTTTTTAATGTGCACCATGTGGTAATAATTGTTGCACACTTGGACTCAAAGAAACTTCCAGGTGTTCATGGTTTGTTTAAACTATTTTTAATCTGTATAACCCAGAAACACATACATCAGCTATTGACTACAGGCGATATGCTAGGATGGCCCCGCCTTTACCTGCCCTGATGTTGCCGGTGTGCATCCTCCTCTATGTAACCCATAATTACTGTCCAATATAAACAGTGTGCTTCATCATCCAAACAAAAACAATCAACTAAATAAAACTATAGAAACATATTAAAGCAATGAGTTGGGAAGTCTAAACGTAGACTTAAATCATTCTGATGACTAAAATGATGCTAAACCTCGATAATGTAAGAAAAAAGCTACATTTTCTGCCAATACTCCACCTACTAACTGTCCATCACTACATTCACTATATAAATAAATGCTAATAATAATAATAATAATAATAATAACATCTTCAGACCATCCAGCTAATATTTAACATGGTGTTAAAATCAGTTTTAAAGGATAGATTGATGGATGGATATTGCATGACACAGATTAATTTCAATAAGCTGTTCCTCGGCTGTGTTTCGTAGCCTGCAGCTAACACACGTGTTTGCTAACAGTCGGCTTAATCACTTTCATACAGTGTCATTAAAAGAAAATCAAACAGACGAATTGTTGCTTTTGATGCAAACAGATGAAACCATCAAAGATTTTAATTGTTCCTAAAACGCTTTCAGATCTTTTCTATTCCCTTTGCTGTGACTCTAACATCTGTCTCACTAACACACACACACACACACACACACACACACACGCACACACACACCAGACTGTAATAATTATGCACCAGAGGTTGTTATTTAGCTGTTAATATCACAGTTTTCATGAGATCAAACCATAAAGATTCTTTCTTTTATTATTTCTCGTCACATCAGCAAAATACACAATTAAAACTATGAAAAAATAAAGTCTCAGTGATGTAAAAATGTAATTCACTGATAATATGGTTATAAAAATGTGATTTTTCTTTTTCTTGTAAATGTCTCAGTAATGTACGGTACAATCCACTATAAACTCAATGAGTATATGCTGTCTATTAAGGATGTCCCGATTTCTGATCACGTGATTGATCACATGATCAGAAATCGGTCACTCGATCAGAATCGGACATTATCTCCCAATCAGGACTCAGATATATTATAATAATGTATATTTATTATCATTATAGGGGTGAGACCAGATGAACCCCTGTTCTAAATCAGCCTATATCTGCAGACCTCACACACTTTAATTAATAAATAGCTAATACTTTACATGATCTAAACCTGTAATACCAATAACATTAAGTTGTCATCATTTTCATCAAGGAAAGTTCCTTTCATATTTGTTAACATGCCTGTTGGGTATTTTAAGATGAGGCACTATTCATTGTTATTTTAGACTTTTTATTTTAATATTATTTAATCTTGCACTAAAATCTAAAATGATTTTTTTTTTATTTTTAATTATTGTTTGATTGATCAAGCTACGTCACAGAAGTGTTCTGTTTAGGGTTGAATGTTAAAATAAAGTGAATAAAATAAATAAGGGAAATCCTGGATCTGTTTTATGCTCTTCTATATCTTTTTAATTTATTATAGACTAGTACAGTGCCCCTTTTGCGGGTGCAAAATGTGGGTGCAATGTTCCTGGTTTAATTCTATGGGACATGAGCATGATAAATGTGTCTGTTTTGTTTGTTTTTTATTCACTTTTACATTTTTTTGTTTCTGTTTTTCTTTTTGTGCATTTTTTGTATAGTTATTGTTTTTTGTCATTTTGTGTGTTTTTGTATCTTTTTTTAGTGTAGTTTTGTGCATTTCTATTGTTATTTTGTGTATTTTAGTATAAATATTTAGTTTTGTGTATTTTGAGTCATTTTCATATATTTGTTGTTTGGTGTTTTTTCTGTAATGTATGTTTTTTGTATATTTTTATGCATTTCTGTTGTCATTTTCTGTACTTTTTGTATAAATATTGTTTAGTTTTTTGTTTTATTTTACTCATTTAGTATGTTTTTATTATAAATCCATCTCCTCCATGCACGCGCATCAAATAAATAAATACCGTGTGTGTTCCCGTGAATGTTTGAGACGCTGATAACAAAACTCCATAGACATTGTAGCGCCAATCAGAAAAGTAACAAAACTGTGCAAAACAGAACGTAACTCTCCAAACTATATGAGTGAGTAAGTAAATTAAAGTATTATCTACAATTCGGCTGTCTTTTTTGAAAAAAAAAAACAAAAATAATTTTTTACCTTTGAACCGAGTGGTCATTTCATTTCAAGTGTTTGAGTTTAGCATCACAACACTGGGCAATACAAAACAAATTAAAGCTACAAGCAGCGATGAACGAACCCTCGCAACCGCACGCATGTCGGGAAGTGGCGCACGTTGGGGTGTGTTGCATGTCGGGGTGCGGCAAAAATTTTAAAGTTTTGAGATGTAGTTGACGAATGTTCTGTGCAATGAGGTTACATTGTGTAATCTTTGAGAATGTGTGTTTGTGGTGGAAAGAAAGAACATTACTCAGATCAGGGGAATCCTCAGTGTACTGAAGTAATAGTTCTTCAGTACACTGGATTCTACAGTACAGAGTCATTCTGACATCATCACTCTCTTCCAGTGATGATGTCAGAATTTTGCAGAAGTTCCACAGTGATGATGTCATCAGTGCCAGTTGGGAGCAAATACAAATTTCAAGGGGGCGCCATTCAGTCATTTTGCCATTCACATGTCCAATATTCACAAAATATCAAAATTTTCACCAGTCTTAATATGCGTTCAAATATTCATGAGTTTTTGAAAGTGTTTAGGCCCTCAAAAATGCGATCATCTGGCCGTAAATAAAAATAGACAAATAATATAATAATAATAATGAATTGAGTACCGTTGTTCTCGGGCCCTAATAATTTACTCTCTGACTAAAGTTTACCTATAAAAAAATCAACAAAAAAAACAAGCTAAACTTGACCTAAATAAAGTATCAGAACTGCCTGCCTGTCCCTACAAACATACCTGCTTTTGGAGAATAGAGATAAAATGAGATCGTGGCACGCTATAGATTTCTGCCAGTGGCAGTGAAACCCAACAGATGCAGCGGTGTGTGTGAAAAGAACACTATTTATGTATTCATATCCTTATGTTTGCTTAGTGTTTAGGTTGAGGAAGAGGACAGATAAATGTTGTAAAATGATTTTTTGTATTGTGTAATGTGTGTTAATTAGGGGCTCCACAGCTGTTGGAGGCCAACGAGGACATGCATTTTTCAGCGCGACCACTTCTGCCTAAGATTTTACAATAAATATTTCTGGAGGTCTTGGATGAATTTTTCATGGCTGAGTTGGGGAGATGAAAGAGAAGCGAGGGATCCAGGGGACCCGGGGAGGGAGGTGTGTGTGTGTGTGTGGTGTGCTGACACACACACACACACACACACACACACACACACAGAGAAAGAGGTGCATCAGCTCCAATCTTTATCAATGAAAGCCTCCTCTGCTATTGCTCTAATTATCCTGCTTTGTCAAGCATTCAGCTGTCAATAAGAGAGGCTGGGCTGTGGTTAGCTACCAGGGGGTGGGGGGTGGGGTGGGTGCTTAGCTACCAGGGGGCGATACTTTGAGCTCCCCTTGTTTTTACACCCTCTCACTTTAAAGGAGGAAATGATGTAATCACCATCGATCAAGCATGTCGTGCCTGTGACACAACGTAAACATATTCCCATCCTAGTCTGGTGCAGTGTGTCATTTTGTGGACATTTCTGTTGTTAAAACTGATTTTATTCAGGTTGTTTTTGTTCAAATAAGCCAGAAATATTGGGGTTACATTTTTCCCACCCCTCAACCCCATTTTATGTCACACTTGTCTTGTATACATTAATGATGCACGGAATAGAAATTATATAATAGGTATTAATTTGCTAATATGTAAACCTGAACATCGCTATAGGGTATTGAGTGTAGACAAAAACAAAAGTATTGACAACTACTGTATATATCCATCACAGCACTCGTGATCATTGAAAATGATGAAAAATTTCATATTTTCTGGCGGCCATATTGGATATACAAGATGGCAGCCACTCCATAATCATTTTAATATATACCACAAAACTGAGAAAAACAGAAAAAATAATAATCGGACAAACAGAAGAAAAATAAATAAATTGACAAACAAACTGAAAAAACAGTTACTCTGAAAAACTGAAAAAGAATTGTTCGAAAAACAGGAAAAAGATTTTTCTATAAAACAGAAGAACAAAAAGCCCAAAAAACAAACCAAAAATGAATAAATATTCAGAAAAAACAGAGTTTTTAAATATATTTATTTTCAAGTAAATGCAATACGCTTCCGTTCAAAGGTGTGAATTTCAGAAAGAAATAAAAACCAGTAACAGCACCTTTAATCCGAGGCCGTATCATTTATTTATTGGTGATATCTTTGCTAGAGTCAGATCAATAATACACACAGACTGGATGGTCTATGAATAAGAAACAGACGCCATTGATTTGCATCCTGTCGTCTAATCATGAGCTGCAGACTGGAGGAATAAATCAGAATTGGACACAGTTTGTGTGTTTTCCCTGATCTGTTATTCACTCAGGGAGGATCCAGAGGTAACTAATTCAGAGGAGACATCTGTTTGGTGGGCAGCATCAGCGTTCCACCTGGAATAGAAAACACGCCCTGTTTACCTCCTCACAGTGCACGAGCACGTGCACGAGCGCCGATGGAGGAGGAAAACAGCACCAGTGCATGGAGGAGCATTACTTACTTTATGGTTGCTTTTACATGATGAATATATTTCTGTGGGTCTGTGTAGGTAGTAATGGGAATGTGTGATGACAGCTTTGTGTATTATTTTACTCACTATGACTATAGCACAATATAATGGCCAGAAACGGCTGATGTCAGCACCTCTTTATTGGAGAACCTGCAATAATCGTAAGGTTTAGTCTCGTGGGAAAATCCTTTCTGTTGTTAGAGCTAAACTGGAGTAAAAACAGTTTTTAGAGACCAACATGTTTTTTAATGATTATATAGAATAGTCAAAATTAGACAAAATGTGTTTGTGCATCTATTGTTTTGTCTCTAAGGAAAACAAAACTATCAGAGATGTCCAGACAAAAAAAAGTAGAAAGTTAAAACTCATGGTGAGTTGCTGCCGCTGCACGCCGATGACACGCAACCGGTGTTGGGAACGTTACTTTAAAAAAGTAATTAGTTATAGTTACTCACTACTTGAGTTAGTAACTGAATTACTCTATAATAAAAGTAACTCATTACCAAGGAAAGTAACTATTTGCGTTACTGTCAAAAAAAAAAGTTGCTCTATGTCAAAGAATTCAGATTTTTTTTTAGATGTGTGTGTCGTTGTGAGGTGCTTCATTAAATTAGAGTTGTTTACAACAGATGTGGACAAAGTCTTCACTCCTGGATATAATGAACACTTCACATGTACGTTCTTGTCTTTGACCATAATTAATATAAAGTAGTGTTTGTATCGTCACCTTAAAAATGACAACTTTTCATCAGACTGCTCCAAGCCCACCATCTCTGCTGAGTAATCAAATCTGTAGTGTGTGTGTGTGTGTGTGTGTGTGTGTGTGTGTGTGTGTGTGTGTGTGCTGGCACATGTGTAAAAACACTGGCTCTGATTGGCTACCATGACACATGACGCTGTCTTAGCCAATCATAATCTCTCACTTTGTTTTTAACCCACCTCCTCACTACAGCTGTGTATGAAGCCAATGATGTTTTCAGATCAGTTTATTCAATCATTGCATGTAACGCACCGTATTTAACGTTCACTAACGTTAACGGCGTTGTAACGGCGTAAAAAGTAATTACCCCGTTACTGAAAAAAAAAAATAATTTGTTACCTAACGCTGGTATTTTAAACGCCATTATTCCAAACACTGCGCGCGACACCAAGTGGGGGCATGCCCCCCGACCCCGGAGGGGATTTTCACTGATCTTTCAAGACCCACAGAACATTGTGCGCTATGACTATGTAAACATAGAAACCACCAAAAGAAAGATTAGACTCTTTACTTTCATCACGAGAAAAAAAAGTTATTAGCTTTATAACATAGAAAAACAGAGAAAAAAATCTTTTTGTAAAAAGAAACATATCAAGCAGAACTTCTATAAAAAAGCAAAAACTACAAAAGAAGAATTTTTACCTGCAACCAGCACTCTGTCGGGGGGTTAGCATCCTTAGCATGCTTGTCGGCGGCTTTTTTAGGTGGAACACCTGTCTGCTTCCTTGATACTCCTACTCCACCATGATCACCATCATCTCCTCCAACACTCTTACTACGAGAACCACCGCTAAGTGTAAGTTGCCTGTATTTTTCCTTATTTGATTTTCCGCGTTTTGCCGATCTCTCTCGATCTTCTCCTGCTCTCGTCGCCATCGTCCTAAACTCGTCTGAGATCACGAACAGATCAAAGGAAGTAGTTTCTTCTTCTGCTACCTGTGATCAGGCATCCAAAGAGCACTGCTGCCACCTGCTGGCTCAATAAAACATAGATAACAAGTAAGATCTTTACATGAAAGTTGCATAAGGATTTACTGCACCCGTTCCCACTGAAAAACGTAATTGACGTCTATAGACGTCAATGAGTTAAGAGTAGTAGGTGATTCCACCCGCCGCCTACGCTTCTGGACATCCTTGAACTATACAAAAATATATAGGCAACAAAAATATGATCGTCTGATCCAATATTATAAACATTCTTATCAGCATTGAAAATAATGACCAATCTGAGCAATAATACAGGAAATAATGAAGAGTTTGTGTGTTTTTGTATTTATTTAGTAATATGTAATTATTTTATCATTGCTTTTTGTGCGTTTGTTGCTGTTTTGTGTTTTCAAATTTGTTCTGTGTATTTTTATTTTAACTTTGTGGGTGATTCTGTGTGTTTTGCAAGTAATCATGTGCATTGTTTTGTCATATTGTGTTTGTGGAGTAATTTTTTCTATTTTTGTTGTTGTTTTGACTATCTTTCTGTCAGTTTTTGTGTTTTTGTATATTTTTCTGTCCTTTTCTTCATTTTTTGCTTTTGATTTCTATTCTTTTGTTGGTTTTTATTTTTCTTTCAGAAGGAATTTGAGTCTGTTCTGTTGCTCATGAAATTACAACTTTATTTTTGAAATATTATAACTTTAATTTTGTAGTGCCAAGATTTTTTTTGTATTATTATTATTTTACTGTGGCCTCAATATGCCATCGTAGTTTTCTATCAGCTGTTTTCTTTTAATTTAAACTAAAAGTATTTCAAATATTTAAATATTAAACCTCTATTTGTACCAGGTCATATGCAGAGTTTGCGGGGGCAGGGGGAGCATTGCCCCTCCCCAGTGGTCCAAAGTTTTCATTCCAGTTTTCCCAAATTCACTTTCATTCATTTTTTTTTCTTCATAAAATAATTTTCTGCTGTGATTTGATTCTAACATATTACTGTTAGTTTCATGTCACAGATGTTACTTCTACCTCAGGTGTGTAGTACATGTTTTCAGGGAAATGGTTCCAAACTTTTGAGACTTTAGGTTGGTTCTTCTTCTGTTGCTCAATTCTTCTCCACAATGTAAATAGTGAAGCGACACAAAATGAAGCAGAAATATTCTATCATGAATTTACAACATTAAATGACGCGTCAACGCACATTTTTGTCACCAAAATTTTCAATTCTGTTACTTTTGTCAATTTTGTTACTTTTGTCAATTTTGTTACTTTTGTCAATTTTGTTAATCATTTTTGCATTATTGTATATGTTACACACATTGCGGTTGGTGCAAATCTAGAGACAATCTTTATTTTTTAATTTCATTTTTTCTTTCGCCCCTCCCTTGGCAACAATCTCAAACTCCGCCTATGCACCAGGATGAAAGTGTGTCCCGATCTCTTTACGTTAGTTCACAAATCACTTGGTTTAAATTGACGACTGTGCCGATATTTGGTAAAGCTGTTGTTGTGTTTTATTGACCAAGCTTTAGTGAAGTCCTTACTTAGAAAACAAGGGCGGGCTGATTGTTTAATTCTCTTATTTTCTCACCAATCAATGCACTGACTTCAAAGCGATGGGAAAGCTCCACCGTAGATTGATCAGCTCTAATACGAGTCATTAACATACACGTTGTTAACAAGTCTGTGCTCTATCTACAAATCAAGAGAGCTATCGATGAAGCCATTTCCACACTTTTAAGGTCTTAAAACCTACAGAACAGATTGGTTACCGTCTCTTGATCTCTTTCCCACTCACTCAGCTTTAGCCACTTAGCTTCAGGCCTGTACTATGGCATGAGACCCACTGCTATGCTTCACTGATGATACATTTATAAGCCAATCTGAGGGGAAAGTATTCAACAACCTGGTGAATAGCCAGGGTTTTTTTTTTATACCAAGGCAGCAAATAAATCCTTTTCATCAACACAAATAGCTCCTGAAATGCAGTAAAAGCTGGTTTACAAAGTAAAAAGACATTTTAGCAGATGAGGGATGAAAAACAGCAACAATCCAGCCTGTGATCACATCCCTCTACACGCACGCGCACACGCACACACGCACACGCACACGCACACGCACACACGCACACAAAATCTGTTACTGTAGTAATCATAATTGAAATGTAACTGAGTTCAGATAATTGACTTTCTATAGAAACTGTCAATTACAATTTCATTAAATGAAACCTGGTGAACCATGTTACAGTTCTATGTCTCACACATATGTAGTAAACAAAAATGTGTTACATACTGTATCAACTTTTCCCACTACCTGTCACTTCTCTTTAATGGCCACAGCCACTTTTCAACAAAAAACGTTTTTCTAAGCTTCTACATGACCTACAATGAAAAGTTTTTTTTTGTATTTTTGTTCATATTGAAGTTAGACCCTTAGTGGTTATGGGTGATGGAACATTTTGGAAATACATGATACCGAGTGACAATAAATCATATTTTAAATACAGACATCTGTAGTCCGCCCCAAAAAAAACCCCTAAAGATTTACATCAAATATAAAGTCAATTCTCATTATTGAAGGCTATAAAAGCAGAAATAATTGAACTGATGTATTGATAATAATAAACATTAGGTCAAATATACTACAAAAAATTCAGGCAAAAGCCTACTGTGCCACAACTGTGAAAAAAGTTTTCCACAAGTTTAAGTGCAATATGTCTGTCAAATTGATTCCAATCATTATTAGTTTTATGTTTGACCACTAGGTGTTTCAATTTAAATAACCATCTATTTTCATTCACGTCTCTGCGGTGCCATGCGTAATGCTATTTTCCATTCCACTTTTGATGCTGTTACGCATGGGTATTATTGAGCAATGCTTTGACCAATCAGAATGATTGACACAGTGTTGTAAAGCTGTAGAAATTGGTGATATCAAACACTATGGGAGTGGCTTTAGCCCTAGCCAATCAGAGCTGGGTAAATGAGGAACAGGCCAATTTACGCACGAGTGCTATGCGCCTCATTGGACGGATTTCTAGACTGATAAGTGCTCAGATGTGTGTAAGGGTGGTATTTATCTGACTACATGATTTGGATTTATCAAAATATGGAGTTTTATGCCCATTGGAGCAACTTTTGATTAGAAACAACAAAGATAAGATACCATTTGTCATCATTGCTGACTTTTTTTGAGGTGTATTTTCTGATTTTGTGGCGTTGTTTTGGTACGTAACATACCTGACCTGTATATCAGTGGATTCAGCTCAGTCTGTAGTTTCATGTAGGCTCTTGTTATAGAGATTTGTGTTTATTTTGTGACTCAGCAGTAGAAAAAGGACGAGTGTGCCAAGTTATCGACTTTTCCCTCTTTGAACATAATGGCCTGGTGTGTGTGCTGTTAATGTGGGTTAGCTACAGTTTTAGCTTCTATGGTTTTTCAGGATTACAGAGAGGTATAGAATGTGTGATTTCATTCATTCTTTACAACATTTAGACAGTGAGAGTCACAGAGGGTGGAGCTGCCCCCGCCGGCGGGTCTGTTGGGGCTGAAGAGGTTTGATAAGTTTGCCATAAAAAAATAAATAAATAAATCGAGGGTTATACTGACCCACACCAAAAATGTTAATACCAATATTTGAATTAATTAGGAAGCCTAACAAGGCAACTAAGAAATGAGAAACAAATTAGATGATAGATAATATTTTTTAGTGTATTTTAAAGCTGATTTAAGACATGGGTCAAACTTACCTGTTAGCATTAGCGATGCTAACAAAAATCTAACACAAGAGGAAGGTTACGTTTTTTTTTTTTTTTTTAAGAACGTAATTGTAATTGACTTTAACGAGAAAAATAATCATTTTAAATGGAAAAAAATGCAGGTCACCACAATCATAATTGTGTTGTAATCGAAGATGGATAATTGAAAACGTAATTGTAATTGAAAAATGTAATTGACCCCAACCTGTCCTCAACCTCTGGTCCCACCATCAGCAACAACACAGCACACACACATCCCCACCGTTAACACAAAAAAAGCTAAATCAAGGCTTTGAAAAACACACAGTGGTGTCTTTAATAATTCAGCATTGGTGGGTTTGAATAGCCTCTTTAGTGTAGAAATATACAGTCTCCTGATATAAGATCAGTCCCGCGGGGGGCTCCATCACCATCCCCCCCAGCATTGTGCCCTTTCTTAACTCCTGCTTAAAATGCAACAACCTGCCTGATTACATTAGGCAGAAAAATGAAATGTATACAGAATCACACGGGGGTGTGCAGGCTGTGTGGAATATTTATATTTAATGTTTTTGTGTAAAAAAAGGAAAAGGGAGAGAGCGCGCTTAACTCGTGTAACACCAGGCGAATCACGCGCAAAGTTTGTGCAATCAAGCAATTATTGCAGTTGACTAGCATCTTTACTGCGGTTGTGGACTAACACACGATTGTAAATATTTAACTCTCTTTGCACCCGACGCGCATTCATATTTCATCAGGTTTCTCGCAGTTTATTCTCTACAGCAAAGTGTTGGACTGCATAATTATTTCAGTTTAGGATTTTTTTTCCCAACCTATTACTTCCATAAATACAGGAATTGGAGTTCGAGCTATTCTGAGGGCTAATTTAGAGGAGGGGGTGTAGCATGCATTCATTAATGCAACCAAAGACGGAGAGGAAAGAAATCCCAATGCAAAGTGAGCTGCTGGCACATATCAAGGATGATTTTCAGCTTCAAAGGAAATGGAGATGGATTTGAGAGGATGCAGCAGTTTAATCAATACTGTTGACTCTCAAGGTTGGGGCGAGTGTGCCTGCTTGATTGGTTGGTTCTCGTACAGCTCTCAGCTCCAGTGTTTCCATCATTCAGTGAAGAAAGAAAACACACAAGACCACTGTGGAAATGCACTATACCAACTTTCCCTCCCATTCCCAACAGTTTAAAATCACATTTCTGGCCTTTTTCTTTGTCCGACGTTGCAACTTTTAAACCCTTTTGTTGCTCACGCTTCCATTTGTGTGTCTGGTGTCCGTTCTCACATCCAATGTGTGGCGTAATGAAATAAATATCAAAGTTGTAAATATTTCAGTGCATTCTAGGAGTAAAGTGGAAGTGTTTGTCTGACAGACCTGAACCCCCATCACTCTTTATTTCTCTCCACCAGCGCATTGTGTACGAGGCCCCGATCCATCACTGGGAGGAAAAAAGCACTTTCCCAGGGTGGGTGTGTTTTCTGCTTCTGCCAGCGCTGCTGTTTCAGCCGCACACCCGGGAGACCTCGCTGATGGACACTCTGGTCATCACCGGTGGGGCGCTGTGGGACCCTAGCCTGCGTTCTCCCCCCTCCTATCTGCACCTCAGCTCTGGTTCCACTCACCTCGTGTTTTCCTTTTGTCCCAGCAGTGATGTGCACTCCCTGTACCTGCCTGAGTTCCTCCTGTTGTAAAGTGGCCCCCGGCCTTCAGAGACCCAGCCACACTCTCGTTGTTTCAGGGCCGCAGAGCCCCATCGTACGTCCCCCCAGGGAGACTTTCATCACATGAAGAGAAGGAAAAAGGAACGTAAGCATTTTGATGGTGACCCCAGTCACACAAAATATCCGCTTAGCAAGAAAAACCATTGTACGTCTGAGAAAATGTGAAATAATAAAGTTATTCAAGTAAAAGTAAAAAGGTACCTTATCTTTTGTTAAGGTGCGTTCACACCCAAAGCTGCTTCAGCGACTCTGTGATTAGATTACAGGTACATTCAAAATCAATATAAATCATTCCCTCCATTATTTCTCGATCAATTTCTGTGATAGTTACGGCACAAGTTGCAGCATTTTGAGGCTTTATTATTTTTTTCTATAACTTTGCCGAAACTGGTCAATTTGCCAAAAAACCTGATAACCTTTGAATTATTTCCATCACATTTTAAAGGTTTCCAGTGCAGAGAATTTTACAAAGAATCATTTTCTTTAAGTTTTTGAAACAAAAACAACAACAACAATCCTAAAACAAATAAATAATTATTTTCCTGTGAAAATCTCATCAATGCACTCATGACTTTAGCTACAGAAGAGTCTCATGTGTTCAGTGATTTGTAAATGTGTGCATGGAGTTACCACCAGGGGGCGCAAGCACCAATGATATTGTCCACTGTTACCGTTTTACACGGTACCTGTAATGAAGCTCTATCATAGATCATATATAATAGTAGAGGTTTAATCAGGTTATTCTATTTAAAAGTCCTTCTAGAGCAGCAGGAGATCATTAAACACTAGCGTTCATGAGACACGTTTGCTGTTATTTAGCTGGAACGTGTCAGTTTGGCTGTTGTGACACAGTCTGTAACCAGATTAAATGGTGATTCAGCTCACACCGTGGGACTCCGGTGGCTGATGGCAGCTGATGGCTTCAGATGTTGATGTGTCTCACACAGAGCGGACGGACTTCAGCCACGTTATTGCCGCAGAATTGATCGGAATCTTTAGTCAGATTGGTTAAAATTGTCGAAATTTGCGGTGATTGGACAGAATTGTGGAGCCTCGCAGAATTTGCGGAGATTGGCTGAATTTATATTAATAGTTGCGATTGCAACATTGCAAATTCCTGGTAAATAACGTTAAGTGACGCGACACAATCATGAGATCTGAGTCACTGGAAGACGCTCAAAGATGAAAATTTTGAGCTTTTCAAACGACTTCAAGTGACTCTGGGTCGCGACATCCAATCGGCAACAAGTTTGTCCCTACGTCACTTCCTGGTCGTCATGTACAGTAGATGAAGAGATGAAGCTATGAAGTTAGCAAAATGTTTAAGTGACTCATCACAAGCGACTTCAGCAACTATAGTTACTAAAGTGTGCGTTCGCTGTGAATTATTCCTATAGGTTGTTCAGGAACACTTTACTTGAAGTTTTAAAGATAAGGCTGACATTACGCTGTCATGATCTGTCATTAGCATGAATAAGGTGTCATGAAGAAGGTCACTAAGTGTCATTAGTTAAGTTATGACACCTTTGGAGCAATGATGGCATTTTTGGGTTAGGTGGAGGGATCTAGTGGGGTTCGGGTAACGAACACTTAATGACACTTTATTCATGTTAATGACAGGTGTTCATTTCATAATAATGACAGCGTAATGTCAGCCTTTATGTATAAAGTTTAATGTAAGGTGTTACCTATTGTTCCTATGGGACTGACAAAGATACGTCCACATAAACAACTATTTTCCAACGGCTGAAGCTGAGTCAACATCTACGCTAAGAGGAAATATTATCACAGCCTAAAGAAAGTTGTCTGTGTCCATGGAACAATAAAACTGCAACTTATATGGACAGAACAAAAAAAGTGTGACAGACTGCACTGTAACAACATCTCTACATTAAATAAATATGATTGCCCAGTCATGTGTCACCCATGGTATTAAAAAGAACAATAAGACTTAGTACTTTTTTGAACTAAACACTTACACTCAAAAAAGAAAAAAACTGTGTTTTTCACAGTTTGCCTAAAATAATTAAAGAACATCAAGAATAAGAATTTTCTTCAATGCAGGAATTTCTTTTCTACAGCATCAGTTCTTACATGTAGACACATGTTGAGTTATTACAGTAGATTTTAAAAGGATCCTCCATTGTTTTTACAAGTTTGGCCTAAAATCTTCTAAATGTCGTTATTAGTAGATCTATGTTTGATAAAACACATTATTATGCACCATATATTCACTTCATTTATTTTTAAAATGGGACTACTTTACAGTTTTAGAGCCTGTGTTCCTCCATCTTTAAATCACATGATTGATGATGTCACACTGTCTGTAAACATACCATTGTTTTCTATTGGAGTGAAACATTCAGCCTGATTTTTAGATCATTTAGTAGATTTTTAAATCATTTGCAGGTCACTCTAATCGTATTTGAGTCTTAATTGAAAACAGATAATTTAAGATGTAATTGTAACTGAAAAATGTAATTGACCCCAACCCTGACATAAACATATGTTTACTTCACTTTAAATCAATATTATTCCCATAAACCTTATCTTTGTTATAAGCTTCATTTGCGTTTCACTGCTAATATTTTGTGTTTAACACCAATTCATGATGTTGTGAAAATCCTTCCATTAAATATATTATGACCTCTTTTCTCCTTCTCCTTCTTGTCGGTTGGCTTTGAGCACATGTAAAACCACTTTCCTCTGCTATTATTGGATGTGTTGGGTGTTTTAGTTATTTTACAGGTCTTGATTAGTGCTCCGTGTTTTAAATGGAAGCGTAACTGCATCAAGGTTATTGTAAATGAATCAGATGGAGTGTTATTGCTGAATGTTTGAGGTGGAATGAAGGAGTCGTTCACTGTTCCCAGAATTCTGCCTCATTTTGTGTCACAGCAAAAAAAAAGAAAAGTATTTTATTCTTCTTTATGTTTTATGAGAGTGCTCAACAATTACTGTATATAGGAAATTAATCTGCTCCAATTTTCCAGCGACAAACTGAGATTTGATTTCCAAAATGCTGGCTCGTCTCTTCTACACACAGGGGGAGAGGAGAGGGTGCGTTCTGCGTTTTGGGGCCGGAAGGAGAATCTAGGTGATGCCTGTGTTCTCGGAGCCGCCCCTGGGTCTTCCATGGGTAGGTAGGATCTGACAAAAGAGATATTTACAGCAAAAAAAGAAAAAAGATCCTCCACTCAGCTCAAGCATGGGAAATTAAGCTTGGATAAAGATTTTCTCTTAAACATACTCCCTTATCTCCCCCTCCCTCCCTCCCTCCCTTTGCAGTGGCAGGAGAAATTACCCATTGTAGCATTAGATAAAGCCAAACAGGCCTCTGCGTAAGACCTCCAGCTCCTGGTGCAGTCTCAGCTTAGCGTCCCTCGGGTGTTTGTTCAAAAGGAAAAACTCTGCAGTGCCTCCGGGGGATGTTTAACTCATTGCAGTGGCAAGTATTTAGAGAAAACTCAACAAGTTTGAGGCTGTCAACGCTGGAATCCAACTGTCAGCCAGGATTACGGCTGATGTGAGGTAATGACCAATTGCATCAGTTTGACAAACCCACCATCGATGAGAAGTGGGGCAGACGGCGCCTGTGTTTTTATTTAAATGTGAAAGCGCGGCTAAGTGCATTAAATGATGCTGATTAAGTGAGATTACGGCTGCGGCAGGGATGTGATTCCTGTTTTGATAGGGAGCGTGAATCCAGGCAGAGCAAACAGTTTTCAGAGTGGCTGATGAATAATTGAGAGTCAGCAGAGGGTACATCAATAAAGTGGTAATGAGGCATATTTGTGTGAAACTCCTAATTCTCCAAGTGTGTCACTCTCCTGGCTGCACATCTGCAGCATCTGTCAGTAGCTGCTGCTCCAATAACCAACGCTGCTTTTTACCATTATTCACCAGATTCACACACGTGTTTCATTCACGACTTAGATGAAGCAAAAGATCAGGAACAAGAGGAATTGTGATCAATTTAAATATTCAATAATATTCAAATACATTTTAGTCTGTATCAGAAATTATGCCTTTTCTACACTGGAATTTCCTACTGGTCAGTGTGTTACAGTGTGTAATCGTGTGTGTTACAGTGTGTTATCATGTGTATCACACTGTGTTACAGTGTGTAATCGTGTGTGTTACAGTGTGTTATCATGTGTATCACACTGTGTTACAGTGTGTAATCGTGTGTATCTCAGTGTATCACACTGTGTTACAGTGTGTTATTGTGTGTATCTCAGTGTATCAAAGTGTGTTACAGTGTGTTACAGTGTGTCACAGTGTGTCACAGTGTGTAACAGTGTATCACAGTGTGTAACAGTGTATCACAGTGTTAGTGTGTTACAGTGTGTTACAGTGTGTCACAGTGTGTCACAGTGTGTAACAGTGTATCACAGTGTGTTACAGTGTATCACAGTGTGTTACAGTGTGTAACTGTGTATCACAGTGTGTAAAAGTGAATCACAGTGTGAAACAGTGTATCACAGTGTATCAAAGTGTGTTACAGTGTGTAACAGTGTATCACAGTGTGTAACAGTGTATCACAGAGTGTTACAGTGTGTAACAGTGTATCACAGTGTCTAACAGTGTATCACAGTGTGTTACAGTGTGTAACAGTGTATCACAGTGTGTTACAGTGTGTAACAGTGTATCACAGTGTCTAACAGTGTATCACAGTGTGTTACAGTGTATCACAGAGTGTTACAGTGTGTAACAGTGTGTAACAGTGTATCACAGTGTGTTACAGTGTGTAACAGTATATCACAGTGTGTAACAGTGTGTAACAGTGTATCACAGTGTGTTACAGTGTGTAACAGTATATCACAGTGTGTAACAGTGTATCGCAGTGTGTTACAGTGTGTAACAGTGTATCACAGTGTGTTACAATGTGTAACTGTGTATCACAGTGTGTAAAAGTGTATCACAGTGTGTTACAATGTGTAACTGTGTATCACAGTGTGTTACAGTGTGTAACTGTGTATCACAGTGTGTAAAAGTGTATCACAGTGTGTTACAGTGTGTAACAGTGTATCACAGTGTGTAACAGTGTATCACAGAGTGTTACAGTGTGTAACTGTGTATCACAGTGTGTAAAAGTGTATCACAGTGTGTCATAGTGTATCACAGTGTGTAACAGTGTGTAACTGTGTATCACAGTGTCTAAAAGTGTATCACAGTGTGTTACAGTGTATCACAGTGTGTTACAGTGTGTAACAGTGTATCACAGTGTGTAACAGTGTATCACAGTGTGTTACAGTGTGTAACAGTGTATCACAGGGTGTAACAGTGTATCACAGAGTGTGTTACAGTGTATCACAGTGTGTTACAGTGTGTAACAGTGTATCACAGAGTGTTACAGAGTGTAACAGTGTGTAACAGTGTGTTACAGGGTATCACAGAGTGTTACAGTGTATCACAGTGTGTTACAGTGTGTAACAGTGTATCACAGAGTGTTACAGTGTATCACAGAGTGTTACAGTGTGTAACAGTGTATCACAGAGTGTTACAGTGTATCACAGAGTGTTACAGTGTATCACAGTGTGTTACAGTGTGTTACAGGGTATCACAGAGTGTTACAGTGTGTAACAGTGTATCACAGAGTGTTACAGTGTGTAACAGTGTGTAACAGTGCATCACAGAGTGTTACAGTGTGTAACATTGTGTAACAGTGTATCACAGTGTGTAACAGGGTATCACAGAGTGGTTCAGTGTATCAAAGTGTATTCAATATTCCTGTAAAGTGTCTTTAAGGTTTTTCAAGCGCTATATAAAACTGTTTTATTATTATTATTATTATTATTATTATTATTATTATTATTATTATTATTATAATACTGTGAAAAGTCCTAATACTAATCCCTGAGTTGATTGTTTCATCCTCCATGTTTATCCTGGCTAATTCTTATTAACTAAGTCCTTAATTTAATCTTTTTGAACATTTATTTTACATTTCTTTGACACAGTTTGTGAATCTTTGTGAATCTAATCTTCATGACAGGAAATGCAGAAACTCCTCTGTAACCACGTCTGGTTACCGTGTATATATGGACCAAATGTAGAAGCTTAATTTACAGTAGTGTGTTTCATAATCAGTACATTTTCAGATCGAAGCCTCTTTTAATTCAACACACAAAGCCCATCATCACATCCTCTGAACAGATGTTGGTGCACATTCTCTTCAAATATGAACCTTTGTCTCCCTCTGTCTTCCTGTCAGGGAATTTTACCTAAACAAGAAAAGTCAAATGAACAATAATGGATAATAATAAAAGATAACCCAGTTTGTTTTGTTTGGTATTTCATGATCTGCAGTGAATAATGACAACTCGTGTAATGTTTGTACAACAGACAAATGTACAAAAAATAAATAAACAAAAAAAACACAAAATGAGAGAAAAATATACACAATATGAGGAAAAAAATTTGAAAATAACACCGGAAACACACAAAATGACACAGAAAATACAGAAAACACAAAATAAGAGGAAAAATACACAAAATGAGAAAAAATTATACCAAATATTGAAAATAACACCAGAACCAAACAAAGTTTTCATGTGTTTAAAGGTATTTCTGATATAAAAGTAAAATAAAGAAAGACGTGACTCTGTTACCTATAGCAACAACAATTGTACGTGTAACTAACTATAGGTTATGAATGAAGCTGAAAATAATCACATCAAAAAGAGACATTTTTAGCCAAACCCCCTCCCTCCTTCCTTTGCTCTGACTGTTTCCAAACTTACGGCGCTATATATCCACACATCGCTTTCTCTTGCTGTAAAACTGTTTCTTTGTTCTAGCTTTTTACTGACACCGTCGTGGCACGCTGCATCAACCTGGAGTATTGTTGACCTTCAGCGAGGCAGCCGGCTAGTTAAAGAAGTCCATTTTCAAGGCTGCTCCTGCTCATATCAAAACTCCATTATAGATTTTACCTCCAGGGGAACCTTGGGCTCACAAGGTCCTTGGCAATTTTACCTGAGGAAGAAGCTAAAAGGATTTGAATCTCCCAGGATGGGCGAGGAAGAGGAGGAAGAGGAGGAGGAGGAGGAGGAGGGTGTGAGGACAAGAGAAAGGTGGGATGCGCACCCCAGGACCCAGGCCCCTAATCTTCTTTTTTGCCAAGCAGAGTAACAGAGAAAGAGTGTAAAAATGGAGATTTGGAGACGGTTCAGTGGCACTGAACCCTGAACATCAGGGGCCGCAGAGGCAGGGGAACCTTGAAGTAGCAAGAGGTGGAAAAAGAAGAGATGTGGAGGGAGGGGGAGGGAGGGGAGGCAGATTCCCAGAAACACAGCAGCTTCCAATGTGTTTAACGTATATATGAGGGAACAACAGCTTTTTTCTTTTCACACCATCCCTAACTATGTGTACTAACAAGACAGATGGAGGCCAAAGATGCAGACAGATCACATCAGGACATCTGTCACTTCATGGCAACAGCCTCCTTAATAAGTGACAAGGCTTCCTCACCCCGTGGGCACAGGATGGAGGGTGTAGGAGGGTGGGGGGGAGCTAGAGCCAGCGCCAGTGTTGTCTCAGAGCTGAGGCTGTGTACAAAGCAGCCGTCAAAGTCAAGCAGTGCCCTTTAACAGGAATATAAAAACACTTGTTCCAATTACAGCCAATCACACACCAGGCCTTTGATTACCACCACAGGTCCAGATCCAGTCCACAATCCACCCTTTGATTACCACCACAGGTCCAGATCCAGTCCACAATCCACCCTTTGATTACCACCACAGGTCCAGATCCAGTCCACAATCCACCCTTTGATTACCACCACAGGTCCAGATCCAGTCCACAGTCCACCCATGGGTGCTGACGCCAGGCTCAATAGTAATTGGTGGACTTTTTTTTGGAGGAGGGGGGCAGAAGCTTCACAACAAATGGTTTAAAATACCCGCTGACTTAATCTAGGAGGAGGAGGATTGTTGTTGTGAGAGAAAAATGCCCCACAGATATAATTAAAGTGTAATTGCAGCTCATCATCAGCGTAAGTGCTCACGCAGGGATGTCGCCCGGTTTCCTCATTAGTCCTCCTCTGAGTCCTCTTTGTATATTTTCTCTAAGACTTGTATCATCTTCTGCACACCCTTATCCTGCAAAGATTTGTGAGAATCCAACTGAGTTATTCTACATTCTAGGAGGTCATAGGGGTACGGGTACCTCCAGGGGTACGTAAATAAAAATTTAAAAAAACACAGTGTGACAACATTGGAAACTAGAATATAAATAGAGTAGTAGTCAGGAGCCTCCATGCATTACCTCTGTGACTACCCTCTAGTGCAGGGGTTCTCAACCATGGGGCAGGACCCCATTTGAGGTCTTGACACTTCAAGAATCTAGGAATAATTTCTAAACAATTTGAGCCAATTTTTGCTTTTCCCCCCCTTCTTTTTCTGCAACTACACCAAACTTGCCATATTCTAAATTACTTTGTCACATTTTCTTGCCTTATTTTTGCTCCTTTTAATGCATTTTTGCTACATTTCCCCCAATTCTGACACTTCTACATCACATTTCAATGACTTTTCTGCACATTTTTTCCACTTTTAAGACATGTTCAGCACTTATAAACCCTTTCCACCACTTTTCTATCTAATGTCACATATATTGACCCATTATTGTCTTTAACCTATTTTCACCATATTTCATTATTTAT
This sequence comes from Gouania willdenowi, assembly GCF_900634775.1. Taxonomy (NCBI): domain Eukaryota; kingdom Metazoa; phylum Chordata; class Actinopteri; order Blenniiformes; family Gobiesocidae; genus Gouania; species Gouania willdenowi. The sequence continues at coordinate 35,906,648 of NC_041047.1, forward strand.
TTATTTTTGCCAAATTAACCACATTGACCATTTGTCATGCCCATTATTTGCCAGTTAAAACTAACTTTTCCAATATTGACACTTTTACCACTTTTTCTGTCTGTTTTTGTCCACTCTAATTTGCAACTTTTAACCAAATTTATTTGTGATTAAAACAATGATTTCCATCTTTAAGATGACTATAATAATAATAATAATAAACGTTCCTGGATAACAGTGGATATTATTCAGATGAATAAATAAATGTGGTTATCACAGATTCATAGAACAATGGACCATTTTACTGACTTTATGGATGGACCCCAAAAATCACCCAAAATCTCTGAATAATATCCACTGTTATCAATCTTAAAGATGTAAATCCTTGTTTTAATCAGAAATAAAATGTGTTTTAAAAGTAGGAACAATTATTTTCAACTGGTAAATGATGGGCATGACAAATGAGTGCTATATAAAACCCAATACATTATTATTATTATTATTATTATTATTATTATTATTATTATTATTATTATTATTATTATTATTATTATTAAATGGTGAATGTAGTTAAATTGGAATCACAATAAAGTGGTATTTTAAGAGCAAACTGGCCTCGTACCTTTAGAAAGCTATAAATCGGTCTTGTGAGGTCAGAACATGATTAAAGGATCCTTGAAGTTCTCCCAAACTACATGAAAAACTGCACTAAATCTAACCATTGCACCCAGTCTGATGTGCAGATCTTTGATCTTTTCATAAATAGTCAGAAAAGAGTCAAACTGCTCTCATTTACACCTGCAACGCTCTGTAACTCAACATCTCGTGGGTGTAAAAGTCATCAATAATCAGGACAAATTGGGATCAAATACTGGTCCAGAGATAAAAGGAGGGTTCTAATGAATCCAGTTCAGGATCTGACACTAGCAATGGTAAATTAGCGTATTTGGTCCAATCTGAACTACTTTTGAATATCATCAAAGCCCAGTTTTTCAAAAGTAATCAGCTCAGATTCTGGATGACAGATTGAATCAAATCTTGATAATTTGTTTTTCAAAAGACAAAAATGGATTATGTAATTTGATTAATCTCGGCTTTTATCCAGATCAAACCTTTAGTTTGGGTTTTTCATAACTTTTTTAGTATTACTAAAAATATCACTTTGATAAAAAATAAATAAATTAAAAAAAAGATCCATGAGATGGGTGGATTTCAGGCCCAAAATGTAATGAAACTAGGGTTGTAACGATTAATCGTAAGGCAGTTAAAAATCGATTTATAGGTATCACGGTTCACATCGATATTCTGAAAATTGAATGGCAGTACTTTCTTTAAACAGCAGAAGGCGCTATATATGTATCCTTCTCTTGTTTAAAAGTGTAGGCGGCAGGCGGAATCACCTACTACTCTCTTTCTGGCCGCCTTCTACTCTTTAACATGTTCATAAATGATTCCTTACCCCTTTAGCACATAGCATCTCTCTTCACTGCAAGAATATCTGCATGCCAACCGGCCACTGGGTTACCAGCGCCCTCTGCTGGTCCAAACAAATATCTGACCTAAATACAGTGAAATGACTGTTTTTTTTTTTTAAAGTCCAATTGTTTAGGCACAAAATACATTTTCAGTTGCACTTTTAAAAAGAAAAATAACTATAATGCAGTTTTGCATTGTTACAGAACCAGCATTTAAATTAATAGGCTTCTTCTTCATTTGTCTTAATCCTTTATTTATTTCATTCAAGATTTATCTGTAGTTAAATTGCATTGTTTTGAATAGTACATCAAGGGATTATTTTGACAATGAAATATAAAAGGAAAATCGTACAGTAGTTTCCCAAAAAAAGTTAAGGAATTTTTCAGTCATTTGTGTCCGATTCTGCAAAATAAATCGTGAATCGAATCGTATCAGGAGTTGAGTGAATCGTTACATTTCTAAATGAAACCAAATCAAATATTACATTTAGATCATACAGTATAGCCTATAAGATGATATCCACTTTATTCTTAAGGTTTTAATGTGATTTTGTTCATCCATCAGCATACAGTGATTCTTTAGGTTATAACAGTTTAGACCTGAACAAAAGTAGAAAGAGTTTTCATAAAATAATCCCCAAACAGCTCAATACTGACCACAAATAATATATTTCATTATGTCACTAATTGATGTATATTCAGCACAATAAAAAAATATTGTTGTTTTGTTTTTATTATTTCATAGTGATGCATGCAAAGATAAAATAGGATATAAAGCAATGACATCACTGGTTTTTAAAATCCAAAATAAATCCAAATCAGATATAGTGTCTAACTGTTGTTGCACTTCCTGTTTGCTGGTTCTAGTTCTGGTTCCAGTTCTGGTTCTAGTTCTGGTTCTGGTTCTGGTTCTGGTTCTGGTTCTGGTTCTAGTTCTGGTTCTGGTTCTAGTTCTAGTTCTATTTCTTTTTCTGGTTCTAGTTCTGGTTCTAGTTCTGGTTCTGGTTCTGGTTCTAGTTCTAGTTCTTTTTCTGGTTCTAGTTCTTTTCTGGTTCTAGTTCTGGCTCTGGTTCTAGCTCTAGTTCTAGTTCTAGTTCTAGTTCTGGTTCTGGTTCTGGTTCTGGTTCCAGTTCTGGTTCTAGTTCTGGTTCTGGTTCTGGTTCTAGTTCTAGTTCTTTTTCTGGTTCTAGTTCTTTTTCTGGTTCTAGTTCTGGCTCTGGTTCTAGCTCTAGTTCTAGTTCTAGTTCTAGTTCTGGTTCTGGTTCTGGTTCTGGTTCCAGTTCTGGTTCCAGGTTCTGGTTCCAGTTCTGGTTCTAGTTCTGGTTCTAGTTCTGGTTCCAGTTCTGGTTCCAGTTCTAGTTCTGGTTCTGGTTCTGGTTCTAGTCAGAGTCAGAGTCTCCAAATGCCAGAAGCCCCTTCATCAAACAAAGATCAGCTCTGGTTATCCAGATTTGGTGATCCTGAAAAGTTTCTATCCAGATCAGATTAATTCAATTCCACGTTGATTTTAAAACCGTCTCAAAAGTCAAATGGATTATGTGATCAAGGATAGAAAAAAAGGATTACCAAATCTGGATCAAAAAACCAGGCCCTGGTGACAAAAACCAATGTTGTTTTTTCACGACTATCAGAGTTCTGGCCAGCGCTGAGCGTAGGGACCCCCAATGTGTCATTTTGCAGCGTCAGGGGATTTTCTGTTGTTTTTGCCTTTTTTAATCGGTATTGTTGAAATAATTGTTGCACTCGGACAATAAAACAACTTCCAGGTGTTCATGGGTTGTTTTAACTCTGTTTTTAATCTGAATAACCCAGAAACACATACTGTACATCAGCCGCACTGCATATTTAATACAAGCGATCTACTTGGATACCCGTCTTTACTTGAGGACCCAGAGGACCACTGCTGCCACTTAGCTGCCCTCGATGCTGCCTGCGTACATAAACCTGTTGATAACTGTAATTACTGTCCTATATAAACAGTGTAGCTTCAACTGAGGCGTAGTGTGTAGCTCATAACGGATCATTCTACATACACACACACGGATGTGAACACCGTCTGGTTGAAACGTGTTTGGGCTTAAAGAGACATCGGCTTCATTCGGGTCGGACATGTTTCGTCCCGATTAATGCTCTAATGTGTGCTTCCTGTCGGTGCCCAATCTTTTCACAGGCCTGATCCTTTCAACGCACGCACGAAACACGTCTACATCTGGTCGGCCTATTTTACGGCAGTTCGTTACTATTTTAAAAGTTGAAAACCCTCCAGTTTAGAAAAAATTTAAAAAAATGAATTCTGATTTATTTATTTTTTTTATTTTATGTTCTGTTTGGTTGACAAAACAGTCACATATTTACATGTGTACTATTAAAATATTTAACAAACGTAATGGTCGGTTTTACATTCAAATATCACGTCCAATGACGTCGTCTGCATACATGCGTTGAAAGGATCAGGCCCGCGAAAGGATTGGGCACTGACACGTCCTCCACGTGTGTGTGCGTTTCCTCCGCATGTGTGTGTTCCAATATTACTGCAGGTCCCCACATAATAACTGATTAAATTGAAAAGTGTGTCTTGGATTCAGTCTTTTCAATAAAATGTTATTTCTTGTCTCTACAGTGTGTGTGATATTTATTAGTGGAGGATCTATACCAAGCATGAGTAACCTCTATAACTGAGTCTTTGCTACTGCTGGCCCCGCCCTCTGGAGCTCACTCCCACAACCCATCAAGAATGCTGACTCATTACAGAAATGGAAAACACTCCTTAAAACCCACCTTTTGAAACTTGCGTTTCCTTAACCCGTCTTTTACTTTTATTGTTATTCCTTTATTTTTCTGTATTCTGTGAAGCCAGCTTTGAGTCCCAAAAAAACTATTAACTACATTCATCATCACCTTCACCAATTCAACAAATAACTTTTAACTTTAAAATAAGGCTGGAACCAAGATAAAACAACAACAGCAAAACAATCCAACTTTAGCTTTACTTCACTAAATTTGTCCCTCAGAGAGTTATACATTTACAAATGTTCCACGCCGATGGCGCTCGCACACCACGTGATCCCCTATGCTGTGAAGAACTCCTGGTGAGAACCCTGAATAAGCTATACTTAATCATCCCAACTAAACTTTTGCATTTGTTCTAAATATTAGACGTCGTCTGAAAAGTAGTAGTAGTTTATTTATAAAGCGCTTTTTGCAGATAAAATCACAAAGTGCTGTACAGAGTTGTGGTAAAAAAAAGGATCAAAACCCAGAGAACCCAACGCAAGCACAGCAGGGTCGTTAAAGTACATACTCGTCTCATCCACTGATGTGTCAAACCAACACGACCCAACACGTGACGTGTTCTAAAGCTGACATTGTGATGGTTCTCGTCCCCAGGATGCACTTTTAGAGCAATATTGTTGCTGTGCAATGATAGGACAGGACACAGGGGGAGGAGAAGGAAAAGAGCATGCTAAGTGCTTCTGACGAGTGCTAAGGCCATAAGTTGATCCCATGGAAGTAATGAATGCTGGACTGCAGACCGTGCATGGCGGTGTCCACCTGATAGCAGACCTAGAACTACCTCTAGTGTCAGAGCAGCTTAGAGTCATCAGTGCATATGTTGGTTTGCTTTGGGCCCAAAGGCGAGAGGATGCAGTGGAATGACATCGTTACTCTGGCCCCTGTGATTTACAAAACAAGCCTGCTTGTTTTTATTTCTCTATTTGTTTGGCAGAACAGAAACAGAAGACGTTGGAAAAAAACATAGTGCCCTCTAGTGGCTGAGTAGAAATACAGCATCTCAAAGTAAAAACCCAAATAACTCCCAGAACGATGACCAATGGGCTCCGTAGGGTTGGCTTTAGGTCATTCAGTGCCTAAGGGGTCGTTGTGAACGAGAGACAGTGGAAAATGAACAAATAAATTGTCAATATTGGTCCAAACCCAGACGTGAGATGACTGGAAATGATAAAACTATTGAAATAGATCTATTCAGGAGTGTTTTTCAACCCCATGTGGTGTGACCTCAAATTTCTAAAAAAATCTAAATAGATTTTTGATTTTTTTTTTTTTTTTATTAGTATTGTTTTGTTTTTTCATTATTATTTATGTATTTATTAAAACAACACACAATCTTAAACAACTGTATTTCTATACTTTCACTTTGTGTAGTAAAATTAACCTCAAACATGATAAAAAAAAATAATCCTGGAAAAAATATGTATTTGGGGTCACCAGAAGTTATTGACATCATAATAGGGTCACGATAATAATAATAAATGCTGTTTATTTCCACTTTTTTTTACAAAATGAGATTATTTAAAATGTGTTATCATTAGGGATGGGCGATATGGACTAAAAAAAATATCCCAATAATTTCTGATATTTATCACAATAACGATAAACATCACAATAAATAAAAACTATAAATAAATAAAACAATTCCCAACTTAAAATGTAAATAGGTTCCTTACAAACACAAATAAATGTGAATATATCAACATTATACACATTTAAAAAGGGTCCAATACATCATATTTTATGGAATATATTAGTGCATTTGGGTCACTCTATTAGTGTTATTGTATGTAATTTATTTAATTCCTCACTTAAAATGAAATTATTTTCTAAAAAAAAAAAAAACATGAAAAGCAAAAATAACTCCATTAGTGTTTTTACTGTTGTTGATTCTAGTTTCATTTATTTTATGAGTTACATAAAGTTATGGTTAATAAATAACTCTATGATTTCCTATAATTAAACCAGATCAAGCTGATGATTTAATCATTCAGTATATTTAGTGTAATAATCTCAATAGTTACATTAGTCTAATGGGACCAGCTTTGTCTGTGAAAACGTGAAATAAAATTAAAAAATAATGAATAGTGACATTAATATTTATGTTAACATTTATTTCACACAACGTGTGACATGTTTATCTTTTATTCTTCTATAATAAAGTGTTAAATCTGACCATAAACAAATGAACGGTTCTCTGTGGTTTTAATATGTGTTCTTTTTATTTGGTTTATTCCTTATATGGAGTGGTTAGCATTAGCTCTTAGCCAAGGCTGCCAAGTTTCAGAAAATAACAAGAGTGAGACTTTAGTGACATGATACGTTCCGTTGAAAAAAAAGTGTCCTTTTTTACACGATTATGATCAGTTTTAACGTTGATTTCTACCTAAAGACTGATGTCATCACCTCCATACCAGGCTCTCCCTGCACTGTGGCCTCCTAATGCTAGTTTTAATTACAGACATGCAAACACCAACGCATGAAAAAGGCAACAACAAAACCCATCGTAGGAGGGTCTGGGGGGATCCTTCCCCAGATGATTTTTTTGATTTGACCACAAATGAAACAATCTGGAACACTCTAAATAGTACAATAAGCCTAAAAACATTTATTTCCACCACTTAAGTTCTGGTTTGTGAAAACTTGACAATGCACATATAAAAGTACCTAAAATTTGCTAAATATTAAGTACAATATATTAAAAAAAAGATTGCCATTTTCTGAATTTAAAGTTAGTTATTTCTATTGTGACATTCCCAAACTTCACTCCATCGCTTAATTAAAAACACAAAATATTCCAAAAAAACTCAAAACTACTACAAAAATGAGCAAAAAGCAACAGTAATACACAAAATTACTCAGAAAAATATACAACATTACAGAAAATTACAGCCAAAGTACACAAAAAAATAGAAATACACAAAAATTACTCAGAAAATGCAAAATGGCAGCACAAATACACAATATGACTGTAAATAAACATATATTTTACAGGAAAAATACACAAAAAGACTACAGCAATGCACAAAATGTCTGAGAACGAGTAAGACAACAAATATACACAGAATGACAGATAAAAACTGTTGTTTCCTGTATTAATGCTCAGATCACTCATTATCCACAGGATCCACACAAGGTTCCTGCTGCTTAACAGAAGGTTTTCCTTGCCACCATGATGAATTCATGTTGGGTGTGGGATACATATGTATGTGTATATACGTATATATGCATATGTGTGTATCCATAAAATGAAGAGTCCGTCCTTAAGACTGCTCCACTGTAAAGTGTCTTGAGATACCATTGGTTATGATTTGGCGCTATACAAATAAAAGATTGATTGATTGATTGATTGATTGATATTCTAATGCTGACATGAATGTTGATCATGTGACCCTCTGATCAAACAAACGTGTGGCCCCACTATGATAGAAGTTGCCAATATATTTGTACAAGTTATAAATACTTATTCATTACTTATAGTGTTGTTTGGTGCATAATAAGAATACATGTACAAAAACATATAAGCAATAAAAAGCAAAAGAAAAGTTTAGAATTTATATGATTGAAATGAAATAATCATTCAGTTTCCTTTGCACATTTAACTATATAAATAATTAACTGAGGTTAACAAATCCACTGTCTTTTAAAAAAATCTATTTGACAATCATGTTTCTTCTCCAACATAATAAACCATAGAGGATAAAATACCATAAACAGGAAGTGATTCCCTGTGAAAACTATATTTGTATTCATTGTGTAGTTGTTTTATACTGTGACATCCTTTAACTAATATTAGCCAATGAGAACAGGGCGTATTAACCTGGTATCAGATATAAATGTGTGTTTTATGTGTTTCCTCCTTTGGCTCCTAGAGCTTGATGGAAGCTCCTCTTTACCGTGTTTAAAGCCAAAATACTTCCAAATGTGACTTTTGGAGTTCGTTTCTTGAGCTAAATTAGTGATGTCACTGACTCGCCGCTCTGGTCTGGTGCTTCATCCACGGTGAGTGTGTTGTCTAGTGTTTGTGATGGTGTGTACGTCTGGGTGAGACACAACTTTCATTTGTTTATTCTATAGAATTGTAGCCGTCTTCGTTCAGTACGTATTCATGTCTGTGGTTCAGCCACAGAAACACACGAACAGCCAATCAGCTCACAGATGGGTGGAACCAGCCTATCCTAGCCCTGGACGTCACTAGTGACAGACACACACTGATCATTCAGCAGCTGTGTCGTTTGGTTGCCATGTTGGTTTGTTTTCAAGTAGTAGCATGCAGTGAGCGTAGACTGCGCAGTAAGAACGACTGGGATTGGTTATCTCAGTCAGTCAATCAGAGTTACGAGAACTACGGCAAACCGCGAGAACCAAAGTTTATTATTGTGAGAAAAAAAAATAGAGGAAATATAAGCGTGAGAAAAGTCAAGTGTAGCGTGTGGTGTGAGAATGGGTCAAATTCAGTGACTGTCACACTCAAAGGGGTGAGGCGTAGCAGCTCTGTCTTAACCCAGTCTGTGTGTCAGTGGGTTAGCTTAGCATAGTTAGCTTTATCTGAGTTTCCAGTTCATAATCGTTGCTACAGGTTCTTCTCTGTCCCCGTGTTTGAGGACTTTGGGTGGATCTGACGGAGGAACTAGGATTGGTTGTTGGATGATTGTCTGGTTTTAACCGAGTAGTGGTTCATGATGTATCGCAGCACGGCAGCTTCAGGTAGCCATGACATCTCCGTTGTCTTTCTGTGTGTGTGTGAGGGCTGAGGGGCGGGAGTGACGGTGGTGCCCATCGTGGAGGCTCCGCTGCCGTGAACAGCGTTCCGTTTGTTTGACAACAAACCAGTCTTGTTCCCTGGAACAAGGTTTTTATTGACATCCTTGGCTAAATTGAGGGACAAATGGCCCTCGCTAATGTCCGGCATGGAATTTATCATTTATATCGTGGGATGACATATTCTTACCGTTGAGATGTGTTTGATGATTTATCATGAACAACGATATATCGCACATTCTTAGTTATCACCTATTCATTCCATCATTATGCTCTATAGTGGTTTTTAAATAGTTTCTAATGTTGCAGTCGGACTAAAGGGAGTACTGTACAGAAACAAGAGAAAGAGGAACTAGAGCCAGAAAAGTTTAACAACCACTGCCCTAGGCAAGAGTGGACTTTATGTTCACATTATTATCTATTTAAATATCAAGACAAAACAAAGTATTGGAAAAAAAAAAAAAAAAAAACATCCTATTGTAAAAAATAGAATAATACAATATAATACAATATAACACCAAATCCAAAAGCAATGCAATCAAAAGTTGAAAAATAAGATAAAAGTTTCAGCTCAAGGACATTTCTACTTTCCTGTTTGGTTTTACTAGTTAGTAACACAAATATTAAAACCAAAGAACACAAAGTGCAAACATTACAATATAATTATATAGAATAGAACAAAATAAATCAATAAATAAGCACAACTATAGGCAGAAGATTACACATAAACACTAACTAACATCTCCATGTTGTTTAAAACTTCACACGTCTGGACTTAATATTAATATTCAATGAAGGAAAAAACATGTATCATGTGATTTTAAAGGATGTGTTGTACATGTATTATACCTTTTAAATTATTATTTTTTATAAATGTTTCTTTGTGGGGAGGGTGCAATTTGGCGCTCCTCCAGCAGATGCCACCCTTGGCGGCCGCCTGGGTTGCCTAGCAGCAAGGCCGGCCCTGCGCCGTACTTTGGAACACATGATATGATACCAGAATGTACAAAGGCGTGGAATACTTTCACATTGCTCTGCTCGAATACTTCTACAGTAGAAAGATACAGTATTTACTCTCTGCCAGGAAGGACTTTAACAGCAGCCCTGACTTTATCAGAATCTCAGAGGTGAAAGTAACAGATTACAAGTACTGACATTATATTTAGTAGCTGTTATGGGTGTTTGTTCTGTTTTGTTTATAAATTAGTAATTTTACTTCTACTTAAGTGTAGATAATACCACTCCTACCTTCCTTAACCCCTCCCTTCTTTCTCCCCTTCACAAACTGACTAATTATATCATGTCTAGCATCAAACTGTCCAGATAAATATGATCTAATGCTTATATTGTGCTTTGAAGGTTTGAATCTAACTGTGTTTCTCAATTATTTACACATTTCTCTTTTCAAAAAGTTTCCATTCAAACTCATAAAAACACACACAACATTAAAAACCAACAACCCATGATCCAACTAAAGCAATCTGATTGGCTCCTGAAAACACATTGACCAATAGGAATGCTTAAACCGTGATAAACCAAAGCGCAAAATTCAAATCATTGTATTTTGTTGATGGCTGCTGAGATATTTATTCTTATGTCACCTTTATTTTCTTTGTGACATCACAGTATTTTGTTTAGTAGATTTTCACTAGAACTTGCACGCTCCAGAAGAGAAAAACCTCCTGTTCCAACTGTGAGCTGAACTAAGAACCAAGCCTGCATCAGCTGAGCCACTGAAGCACAAGAACAGAGCCTGCAAACGCTGAACTAGGAACAGAACCGTCCAGCCTAACCCAGGCCAGAACCAGGAAACCTGCTGCTGCTGGGCCGAAACGTGGAAAACCAGCTAAAGGCTGAATAAGCCCAGGACCAGGTCCAGAGACGAACACACTCCAAGGCCTAGAACCTGGTCTTTTCTTCAACAACCTTTCGTCACAAGAGAAGGACCACAGACTCATCTGACGTTCTCTCTGGATCTCAAATTTTACATGAAGTGGCACCTCTTGGAATATACATGTTATATTAATAATAATTCATAGAACTCTTATCACTCATTGTCTAAGTTCCCTTACATAAGTATGTACACCAGTATATTAGGTGTAAACAGGGGTTCTCAACGTTAGTGTCGGACCCCATTTGGGGTAGCGAGACACTGAAAGTGGGGTCGCCAGATGAAAAATACACAAAATGACAACCATTATACTGAAAAAAAACTGAAAAATGTACAAAAACAACAAAAAAGTACACATGACAACAAATATACCCAAAAATAATTGAAAACAAATTACAAAATGCCAACAAAACACAAACTCCAAAAACAAACAAACAACTACTAATTAAAAATAAGACAAAAATGGGAGTAAAATAAACAAAATGACAAACAACACAAAAAGCAGCTCTACTGCAATGGTTCTGAGCTTAACTTACAAACATCCTCTACCTCAGGGGTTCTCAACCTTGGGGTCTCAACCTTTGGGGTCACCAGATGCCTTAAAGAACTAAGAATGTTCTTGGAAAAAAGTTAGCCAATTTTTGCTTATTTTTACATTTTTCTGCAACTACAACAAAACTCACCATATTTTAATCTATTTTCCATCACTTTTTCGCTCATTTTAATGTATTTTTGCTACATTAATCCCATTTCTCACACTTCACATTATTCAGTGTCTTTCTACAACATTTTTTCCACTTTCCAGACATGTTATAACATTTTCCCACCACTTTTCCACCTAATGTCACAATTTTACCCTTATTGTCACTTTTAACGTCTTTTCACCATATTTTATGATCAAGTTTTTGCGAATTTAACCACTTTCACCATTTATCCTGCACATTATATTTGCCAGTTTAAACTAGTTTTAGCAGGATTGGTCAACTCAGGAATGGTTTGAGGAACACAACAATGACTTTAAGGTTTGGACTTCAGGGTTTTTCAACTCATGGTTTCCCAAGTGGGTTAAACTATTAAAATCCAAACTTGAGACCTGCTAATAACAATTAATGCACTTCTCTGCAAAGCATTCACTAACAAATATCTTGAGCTCGTGAATGATTTATAAAGAGGTGTAAGAGTACTGATATACTCCTACTCACATAATGTTATTTGATTGAAATTGTAAATTGTACATAAATAATCAAGACAAGTTAAAAGTAGCTCATTAAATAGTATTCAAAGTAAAAGTTACACTTTACTTTCCCCTCCCCCCACCCCCACTGTTATTGTTGGTAATAAATCTTGGTACGGTTCCCTTGCATACAGTAAACATCTCATGTTGAAACTTAAAAAGGAAGAAAACCAAATCTAACACATCTGGAACTTAAAGTGTACCTGTAGTGAAAATGTCTATGACAAATAATGTGTTTAATGTATTACCAATAAACAAAATATATGAACCTTTTTATAAAAAACATAAAACATTTTCTAAACAACGGTGGAGTGTAAAGCTAATGGTTGCTATCACAACATTAACAACACTAAGCCAGAGTTATCCAGACGTTGGCTCCATAATATCAGTACAGGATACACACTTAACACGTTTACGTTCACACCACATTGGGTGGTATGTGAGGACCGCTTTTAATCTGAGCTGCTATGAGAGGGATCTGTGGGCTAAGCTAATGGGCTAAGCTAATTTGCTAAGCTAACGGGCTAAGCTAATGGGAACCAAGCTGAAGTTCCGACAGAATTTCTTCACGTAAAGTGGTTGAATGCAGCTTGTAAACTTACTTGTTCAGATCACTACGTTTCTGATTACAGGGGGAACTATGGGGGGTGTCATGGCACTAACCACACCCCCACCACATTGTTTCCTCCTATTTCCTTGTGGTAAATGATGAACTCTGTCAGGAGAACTTACCTGTTGGTTCAGGTGCTGATCCTCAGAGGTAGTGGAGCATCATCCAATCAATGAACAGATGTCCTTTCACGCAGCTTTCATCACAGTTTCTAAACATATTTGTTCATTTCCAACACCTAACTACTCAGCCATGGCTCGTTTCTGCTAATTATGAACCTGAGTGTGTTCAGGGAGGCTCATAAGAAGCAGGAAGTTGGTGAGAAAGATGATATTTAATCGTCTCCTAACATACAACCTTTATCACTGAGGGAGGAGTTACACACGGCTGCTGAAAAACTACACTTCACACAATGTAAACACACCTGTTTACCTCAACCTCCCACAATGCAACATTTATTTAAAGTGACAGGCCGTAACAATCAACAGCTGTGTGTCATATCCTGACCAAAATGGCAGCTCTCCATAGTTTATGCCCCAAGGTTTACAATCCTTCTAAAGAAATTATTTTAACAGTATATACAGTATATGTATATATATATAATTTTGCACATATTTATTTTTATTGGTAATACATTAAATCCTTTTTTGTTATATGCAATTTCACTACAGATAGTTTTTAATTTATTTTCCACAAAAATATCTGTATAAAATAAAATGTTTGTCAAAATGTACAATTCTATTTGAAATAAAATGACACTCTTTATTAACTCTAAAACATGTGGGTAAATATATGTAATTATAATCACAAATGATGATTGTGTGTAGAAATGTAACAAATGATTTAACTTTCTTTTAAACTTAAAAAGTTTTAAATACAAACAAAAAACATGTTTTGTGCTCTACTGTATGTGTTTTTTGCATTTTTCGGTCATTTTGTGTTGTTTTTTGTCATCGCGTGTAATTTCTTGGTGTTCTCTACATTTTTATGTTATTTTGTGTGTGATTGTTTTTGTTTTGTTTATTACTGTTGTCCATCAGTGCATTTTTGTGTAAATTTCAGTTTTTAAAACCATTTTCAGGTTTTTTTGTTTTTTTGTTTGTGTGTGTGTGTGTGTGTAATTGTGTATTTTTGTCATCCATTAGTTAGTTTTTCTGCAAATTTGTATGTTTTTTAAAATACTTTCAAATAATTTTCTATATGGTTTTTTTTCTTCTTTTTTTAATGTTTTGTGCATTTATTTTTATTTTATTTTATTATTATTATTATTATTTTTTTTTTGTCAGTTTTTCTGTTATTTACTTTAAGAACTGTACAAAATTAGACCGAATCATTATTGGGCTGTATTACGTTTACATTAAATGTCCACTAGAGGGCAGCACTACACAAAGAATATAGATCATGTCTTTGAACTTTAAGGTTCTGAATTACGTTTATAGAAAAACAAGTAAAGATAGCTTATATTTAAACGGGTATTATATTAAAGAATAAAGTGTTTTTTACATTTTGTTTGGAGAATGTTTCACTTTATTCACATCAAAAAAAATGTTTAGTGAACATTTTAAACCAAATCATGTCGTCATCATGACGTTCTTATATATAGTATTCTTATTCATGTGCGTGAACTTACACGTGTGCATTACACATTTTTCATGACGTTAGACGATATGTTTTGTAGGGTTTTAATATTGCATTATCTCATATCACGATATATCGTTGCACCTATAGTCGGGTCGTACTCTTTAGTCGTGGGCCTTTGTTTTCATTTGTACTTTGGATTTTGACTTTTTATTCAGATAGACTTACTTTTAAAACATAACTACTGTCGTCTCTTCTCCATCCTTCACTCCTCAAATACACAAAAGGACAACAAATACACAGATTTACTCTGAAAACAGACGACGACTAAACTAAACCCACAAACCATTGCTTAGAAAAATTCACTGCACCAGTGACTTTCACTAAATGCTCTGTAGCCACAATGTTAGAAAAAAAAACTGCCGTTTGCACAAAAAAAAATACATTTAAAAAAGCGTAAAGCAACACATTAGTAACGTCTGTAGTGTGTGATGTCATTGTGTTTCAGAGAAAAGTGTTAAGGTTCATTAAAGTGTTCAGACACAGTGTTCAGGTGGGCGGAGTTTTGATAAAACCTGCCAGTGACCAGGTTTATTCAGGTACATTTAATGTAAAATAAAGATAAATGTTACGTTAGACAGCTACAGAACTGCAAAGAACAAACAAGTTCAAGTCATAGAAAACTTTATCAACAGAACTTATTGTTGAAGATCAGACTATATTTGAACACAATGTATGGTGTCCTAAAGAGGACAAACTTCATTTACAGTGGCACTGCACCAATACTTTTTTTTTAATAGAAGCACATGGTAATTTGTGTTTCAAATATTCAAGATCACCTTACACCACCAACATGGTGCTGATATGTTATGGTAGCTAAATAGTTACTTATTACAATAACTATCAAATAATACGTAACGAATAATCTATCAATCTGATACAAATCCATTGAGCCCTCAGTACTCTGGAATACAAAAAAAAAAACAAACACTGTAAATAAAAAAACTATCTGAAGCGATATTTCCTAGTTCATTGTTTTCCCATTATAAATATATTTGAAGGTATATATTTAAGTGAAGTAAATTCATGTGAATTGTATTGATTTACAGTACAATGAAGTACTGGTAAATGTCAGGGTTGGGGTCAATTACATGTTTCCATTACAATTACATTTTCAATTAATCATGTTCAATCACAACTGGCATTTTTTCCAATTACAATTACAATTGCAATTACTGTTTTTCACTGAAAGTCATTTATAATCATTAATAAAGTTTACATTCCATTAATCACAATTACTGATCTTTTAATAAATAACGTAATAAAATGTAACTTTCCTCTTGTGTTAGCTTTCTGTTAGCATCTCTAATGCTAACGGGTCAGTTTGACCCATGTCTTTAATCAGCTGTAAAATACACTAATAAATATTATCTATCATCTAATTAGTTTTTCATCTATTGATTACCATGTTTCCTAATCAATATAAATATTTGTATTAATATTATTGGTCTGAGCCTTTTTTCTGTCACGATACACATAGATTTAATTGATTTTTTAAATGGTAAAATAATCTTCCAGAGAACAGACAGGTAGTGGGAAAAGTTGATATGAAACATATTTTAATAATTATTATATGTGTAATACATAGAACTGTAACATGGTTCACCAGGTTTGCGTTTAATTCAATTATGTTTTTATAGAATTTTTATGTCAATTACAATTACAAAGTCAATTAAAGCTGCAAGCGGCGCACGTTGAGGTGTGTTGCATGTCGGGGATTATATCACAAACTGTTCTGTGTAAATATAATGTCTATGATTTCCGCTATGACTATGAATGATGGTTGGGTTTAATAATTGGAGGTGCTTGATTTGTTTCTGTGTGGGTATAAAAAAATCTGACCTCAATTACAATTGCATTGAAAATGTAATTCATTATCAATTACATTATTTCAATTGTAATTGACTTTTCCAACCCTGGTTTATGTTATTTCATCTAAAGTAAACACAAGTTAGAACAAGTTACGCTAGTATTGTTGACGTGGTTTTAGAAGTGTTTATGATTACAATACACACAAAAACATACTAGTATGACACATTTATGTGTGACGCAAAACACACAAAACAAACAGGTGTCACATGGGTAAAGTGCTTTTATACAATATGACACATTAAGAATGATATCATAAGCATCTCTGTAAATGTATTTTTTTAATGCATATATATATATATCAATTCTTTATTTAAACACAAAGACACACGTTAAAGAATCAATTTATAATCCACGATGAGTTGGAAATATTCTCTACAATTATTTCCTGTTGTGATTTCTTTGTATAAAAATAAAAGTAAACTAAATAAACCATTTATGCTGACTCGCAGTATCGACAGCACATCTATTCATCTATGGGCCTTCCTTAAAAATAAATAAATAAATAAATACAATAATAACAAAATGCAATGTCCAAAAAAAAAAAAAAAGTTGAATCTAATTGTTATAGGATGTTATAAGGTCAGCGTTCACCATGAAACTAAAGGTTACAGGTAATATTTTTAACAACGCTATTATTGTTAAATTCAATTAAATTAAAATTAAATTAAATTTCTGTAGAAATAAATAAAATAAAGACCTTTGTTCAGAGTTTGTATTTGTGTTGTTAGATCTTTAACATATTTATGAATGAGTGGAATTCAGGGCGTTAAATCAGGAAGTGATAAACCAAAATATTCCAACTTATATAACAGCCAAAAATAATCATCAAACTCATCGATTATTATTGCATTTTTTGAGATCGTATAAAAACATTAATAACATGAGAAACATATTTATGTCCTTAATAGTATCTTGTGTTAAAGCCACAGCGTGAAAACATGAATTTACTTTAGTTTGCACCTCTATGTATAAATAATATATCATTTAAAGATATTGTATCAGTCCATGCAGAAGCTTTACTTTAAATTTCCTTGATTTCGTGACAACCTTTTTGAGTAAATTTTGTGGAATAATTTGATGGAAATTGAAAGATTCTGAAAACATTTTGACTCCCCTCATGTGGTATAAGCATTATGTTGATGAGTTTCATTGATTTTTTTTTTTTTATAATATTGATCAACCTAACATTTTATGTGTTTATTATTGCAATCGCACTCTTGATGGAAAACTGAATGCAGAATCTAACTTTGCAGACTCGCCGCTCAGGCCCGGTGCTTCTGCCATGTGTTGTCTTGTGTTTGTGACTGTAAGCCATGCACTCGTCCAGGCGAGACAGAACTTTAGCTTGTTTTTTGTTTTGAAGTGAGTTTTTTGTCGAAACGGAGCTGTCCTCAGTTCCTTCATGCCGGCAGAAACACACGAACAGCCAATCAGCTAACAGACGGGCGGACCCAGCGTGCGGAAACAGCCTATCATATCTCTGGACGTCACCAGTAACAGGCAAACAGCCAATCATTCAGCATCTGTGTAGTTTGGTTGCCATGTTGGTATGTTTTCAAGTGAATAGCGTGCAGTGAGTTTAGACTGTGCAGTGAGAAGCCGTGAGGAGAGTAGAGGCAACCGCTATGTAGCGGAAACTGGCACCGGTAGTATCGTAATCTACGGTAGTACCGTCGTGTAGAATTTCTAGTATAGTAGGAACCATTACAATTTGGCACCACAGGGTACCGTGGGTTTCGTGCAACTATAATACTCACAGACACTATATAGACATGAAATAATATTGATTCAAAGACGCACTTTTCAAATTTAAATTAGGTATCATGTGGAACCCGCAGTAACATTGGGACTGTTATGGACACGCCCCCTAGTGTCCATAACATTGTGCTGGTTAAAACACACCGTAGGGGGTGGCACCACAGCGCGGGGGATCAAAATTACAACGTCGGGGTGCTGGCAAAAACCCTGCTGTATATTACTTAATTTTCCAGAGACCATTGGTGGACAGGGGGCGTGGCCAGCCTGATAAAACTGTCAAGTTGGCCACGCCCAGAAAGAATTCATCAGGACACATCAAAGCAATCAGCAGATGCCTATGCAGAAGACTGGCAGTTGACAGTCGAAACATGTCAGGAGATCAAATTAAATTTCCTGAAAAAAGTTGTAAATAAATGAAACCTTAACATATTATTTCAAAAAGAAGACAAAATGAACTTGCTGTAACAAGTGTAACTATCGTCCGTCAGTGAGACACTTGCACCCGTTGGTAAAAGCTCCACTAGCTTCCTGACTGATGCTCTCTTTGACGTCGATGGGTAGCGAGTCGTAGAGGTGATCTTCCACCATCAGGCAGCTCCGGCGCAGGAGGCCACACTGGCCGAGCTGAGCCGGGAGACGATCCAGACAGTTCCCCTTCAGTTCCAGATGTGTGAGCTGTGAGAGTTGGCCGATTTTCTCAGGAACGGAGGAGATGCAGTTGTGACTGAGACACAACGTCCTTAGTTTGGTGCACTTAAAAAGTTGCTTGGGAAGAACCTCCACTTTGTTGCCGACGATGGCAAAATGTTGGAGGTTCTGCAGGAAGCCCACCTCCAGAGGTATCACCGCTATTGAGTTGTGGCTCACGTCGAGGTACCTCAGTTTGAGAAGGGTGAAAAGCGGTGAGGGTAGAGACTCCAGTTTGTTGTGGGAGAGGTAGAGTGACTCCAGGTTCTTCACGTGGCTGATAGACAGAGGGATGTTGATGATCTTATTGTACCAAAGCTTGAGGCATATCAGTCTTTTCAGGTGCTGGAAGCTGATGATCTCCTCGATGGTACGAATGTTGTTGGACTTCAGATCGAGTTCCTGGAGGTTGGTGAGACTAAAGATGGCGTGAGGGATTCTCTCCAGCTCGCAGTTATGAAGCTCCAGATCGGCAAGGTTCATCATCTTCTTCAAACTGTTCAGCACTAAAAGCTTGGTGCCGTCGTTGTGGATGACTAGTTTGAGCAGATGAGGCGACAGGTCTGTTATGTTTGTCGGGATCTTGGTGAGGTTGCTTTTGAGATGAAGAACCTTTAGATGTCTGAGATCTCGTAAAGACTCAAGAGCAATACATTTGTTGTTTTCAGAGTTCAGGTTACCAACCAGGTAGAGTTCCCTTAAGTTCTTCAGTAGGTAAACCCAACTCGGAATCTCAGCAACGTCTGTGAACTTAACATGAAGACACCGGAGGTGGTCACGGAGAAAAATAAAAGCAGTCTGCTCCACCTTGGCAGGACAATGGTAAAAGTGCAGCTCCTGGAGGTTTATCATCTGTGAGATCTTAGCTGTGATCCTGGCTTCTGGGATCAGTTCAAGTTTTAAGATTTCCAAATCAGTGAGATCGAAAACGGCATCGGGAACGCCAGAAAGCATGAAAAGATGAAGCTCCAGCTTGTCTTGAGGATTACGCGTTACATGCTGCCGCAGCTTTTCAAAGGTCCACTCGTGGTTGAGGCTGATCTCTCGAAGTTTGTTCTCGCTGACTTCGGAAAGGAAAACCCCGAAACGCTTCGAGTAGAGCTGGTCGTATTGATCAACCATGTGAAGCAGGAATGCAAAGTCGTTCTTTACATCGGGAATGTCACTGAAGCTGCTTTCCTCTCTGACTTTCTCAAAGGAGTATTCCTTAAGAGGGCGGCGAAAAAGCCAAAACAATGTGTAAATACAAATAACGCCATAAACACAGATAAGTGCGATGTAGCTGACCAGAAGTTTCTTTAACATAAAGGCCATGTTATGGGTGCATTGGAATTTGGCGTAACCGGTCAAATGCTTTATATCAGGTTCACACACGTGATCAAAATCTATGGAGGCGACAAACGTCATGGTGTAGCACAGGATTAGTATAAACTTCACGGTTTTGATGACTGTCTGGATCGCGTAGAGTCTGTAAATCAAATCGCTGTCTTCAATGTGGGCGCGAAACTTTCGAACTTTCTCAAAGAGCGCCTTGGCCTGTTCGCCATCTTTTTTGTCCAGTATAGTCATGGACGGAACTTCACTGACCAGCTTTTCCACAGAAAAAGTGACGCCGGACTTGGTGAGCATGGGCGCGGACTGGTTGGGGCTCCCCTCCTCGCTGCTCATGGACAGATGTTTATGGAGTGAGGAGGCACCGGCCAATCGCTGCTTGTTCTCCTCAGAGTCCTCGCACGCGGTTTCGGACAAGGCTTTCGTGGTCCAGGGTGATTCGAAACATTTTCCTAGTATGGAAACAAAATGTTCTATTTTTGAGCTGGTTTTGGGATATTTGAACCAAAAGTTGCTACTGACCATCAACACAATTGTGTGAATAAGTGCGAGGTACGGGAAGTATTTGGAATACCAAGGAAGAGCGACGTGGTAGCACATCTGGTTCACGAAAACATACTGCTGGAAGTCTAACTTGGTTCTGACACCCGTCGGCTGGGGCTGCCCGATAACAGGGGACTGTGTGAAGTGAATAGTAGGGGCGATGTTTTCAGGAGGCCGCCGAGCCATCAGAGGAGCGGCTTGCTCCCCGACGGCGCTCTCTTTGTTCCACAAACTGTCAGTGGGCTCTGGAGGTTGGGGGCCCAAAAAGCCTCCACCACCGTCCAGAGAAGGGTCCAGAATGGGAAGACAGACGACCTGGTCCCTGGTTAACTGCATGGTTCCAGAAAAGATGGCTAACATTAGCATGATGATACCAAGATAATCCATGAAGACGTCCCACCATGGCTTCAGGATTCGGTACGTCGGTTGGATGTCATTAAGGGAGGCGACTTCAGTGAGGGTAAACATTCCTGCAACAGACAAAGCAACATAACATGTTTGTCTTTAAATAATATACTGTATGTGTGACTATAGAAAGTATTTAAGGCCTTAAATGATCCAGGAAATGGTTCACGTGACGTACATTTACAGATTGAGGGCTTTTTTGTATTGCCCATTGCGTTAAGTGACAGTAAGTAAAGATCAAGTAAAATTTTGTAAATCTTAGGAGGTTTTTTTTTTTTTAATCTGTCACAGACCCCACACAAGAAGATAGAAAATCAGGTGTTAAACAGTTTTGATCGCATGTGTGTAGAATGTGTGTGGATGATTTAAAAACTTACACTTTTATGGGAATTTTGTGGAATTGTTTGTGAAAAAAATTCCAAGTTTAAAAATTTCAACAATTTGTGATTAAAGAAAATGATGGCAATCACGTGATATAAGCATGGTTAAACTCACAACTGATGTTTTTGGGGTAATTTACAAAATGAGAAATGTTTTCTCTCCTGTAGGCCGACTTGGATGCTCTAAAGGGCCGGTTTCGGTCCCCGGGCCTTGAGTTTGACACAATTGTCCATTCGCCTCTTTAGCAAATTCAGTAGTCATGTCAAATAACAGTTTAATGACTTAATTAAATTAAATTCACTATTATTACACTGCCTAAATAATTGCCCTAAAAATAATCTAAAGAACGGCAATTATTGCTGCGACTAGGAATGTCACCATTCATTTACATTTTGATTGTAAATCGCCTGACGTGTGGCTTTAAGTCCAGCACAAACACTGCATGAGTTTACTGTAAACATGTACATTTGCATTTGGATGATTGTGTGATTTTTAAAGGAAAGGAACATTTTGTTAAGTGTTGTTTTTCTAAAGATATGGAAATCTGTCACAGGGGCTGAAAATGCATAAGCATGTAAAATTGGTCAATAATTTAAGTCATTCATAAGTGAGATGACATAACACAATAGTTTTCAGCTTTTTATATATTAGTCAGCTGTAAATATGGTTTGACCCAGAAAAAAAATCTAACAAAAGGTTTACTGTAGTATCAGATGTACTTAAAAACATACCAAAAGTTTACTAAAGTGTGACTCCAAGAAAGGCCTTATTTTCAAAACGGTGGTCGTCAGGTCTTACAATCACTATTACTCCTTTCTATTCCTCCTACACCAGGAACATTGGTGCCTCATACATGTTTTGGCCATGTAATATTCTAATTAGCATGTTTACATGATAGATAGGTGATTACAAGTAATTATATATTAAAGGGGACATATTATGGAAAAAACACTTTTGCATTTTTTTTGATCACATATGAGGTAACCTGAGAGTCCACCGGCACAAAAAAATGTAAAATAAAACCATCCAGGCGTTTGTTTGTGGTCTGTGTAAGTCTGACAACCCAGAGAAAATTGCTCCGTTTCAAATGTTCTAAATTAGTGACATCACAAGTTAAATCGGGAAAGAAAATACCCTCCCCTCCGCTGGTAACTCCACCCATGGACTACACCCCCAACCCGATTAAAACTTTTGCAAAAACCGCCATTGTTTTTTACACCGGACGCGACTGTAGCGACAGTAGTCACTTCAGTCGCCCGTGATGGGTCGCTTGAACATATTGGTGCTCTTTGGGTCACTCCATCGCTCCAGTGAACAGTGTGTGTGTGTGTGTGTGTGTGTGTGTTGTGTGTGTGTGTGTGTGTGTGTGTGTGTGTGTGTGTGTGTGTAACCAGGTGACAGGAGAGAGAGAGGGCTGATCTTCTCCCTCACTTATCATAGACAGCGCCGCTTTTAAGGTTTAAATGATCAACTTGCGGAGTTACTGAAGACTGAGTTCATGCGGAATGTAGGCTTATTCAAGAAGTTAACCACTTTAATTCTGCTCCAGTAAACTGAGGAAGCCTCCTGCTGCAGCCGCCTCATTGTAGCGGGAGGGAGGAGCTGCTGCCTCGGCTCTACAGACAGTGATGGACGGGCCCGACGATGCGATATATCGTCGCTCACGATATATCATCAAAAAATATTCTCAAAGTTAGGAATATGTAATCCCACGAAAGAAACGATAAATGCCCATGTCGTCAATTAGCGAGGGCCACGGGCCATTTGTCTTTCAATTTAGCCAAGAACGCCTCTAAAAACCTTGTTTCACGGACCAAAACTGCTTCTGTTTGTTGTCAACTTATTATTCTCTGGAGCAGAGCGCTGTTCACGGCAGCTCCGCCATTGTGTGTGCGCTGCCACCGCCCCCCTCAGCCCTCAAACACCCACAGATGGCGATGCTCGTCTCCACTACCTGAAAGTGCCGTGCTGCAATACATCATGAGCCGCTACTTGGTTAAAACCAGACAACCATCCAACAAAGTTCCACAAACACGGGGACAGAGATGAACCTGTAGCAACAATTATGAACTGGAAACTCAACTAAAGCTAACTATGCTAAGCTATCCCACCAATACACAGACTGGGCTAAGAGCTAATGCTAACCACTCCATATAAGGAATAGACCGAGTAAAAAGAACATGTCTTACTGTCATAAAACCACAGAGAGTCATAGATTTGTTTATGGTCAGATTTAACTCTTGTATGGAAGAATAAAAACTAACTTGTCACACGTTGTGTGAAATAAATGTTAGCATAATAATAATGTCACTATTTATCCGTCCCAATTTGTGAAATGCAATATTTTTAATAATATTCACAGGTACTTTTATATGTGCATTGTTAAGTTTTCACAAACCAGAACTTAAGTGGTGGAAATAAATGTTTTTAGGCTTATTGTACTATTTAGAGTGTTCCAGATTGCTTCATTTGTGGTAAAATCAAAAAAATCATCTGGGGAAGGATCCCCCCAGACCCTCCTACGATGGGTTTTGTTGTTGCCTTTTTCATGCGTTGGTGTTTGCATGTCTGTAATTAAAACTAGCATTAGGAGGCCACAGTGCAGGGAGAGCCTGGTATGGAGGTGATGACATCAGTCTTTAGGTAGAAATCAACGTTAAAACTGATCAAAGGCGTATAAAAAAGGACACTTTTTTTTCAACGGAACGTATCATGTCACTAAAGTCTCACTCTTGTTATTTTCTGAAACTTGGCAGCCCTGGCTAAGAGCTAATGCTAACCACTCCATATAAGGAATAAACCAAATAAAAAGAACACATATTAAAACCACAGAGAACCATCCATTTGTTTATGGTCAGATTTAACACTTTATTATAGAAGAATAAAAGATAAACATGTCACACGTTGTGTGAAATAAATGTTAACATAAATATTAATGTCACTATTCATTATTTTTTAATTTTATTTCACGTGTTCACAGACAAAGCTGGTCCCATTAGACTAATGTAACTATTGAGATTATTACACTAAATATACTGAATGATTAAATCATCAGCTTGATCTGGTTTAATTATAGGAAATCATAGAGTTATTTATTAATCATAACTTTATGTAACTCATAAAATAAATGAAACTAGAATCAACAACAGTAAAAACACTAATGGAGTTATTTTTGCTTTTCATGTATTTTTTTTAGAAAATACTTACATTTTAAGTGAGGAATTAAATAAATAATTACATACAATAACACTAATAGAGTGACCCAAATGCACTAATATGTTCCATAAAATATGAGCTATTGTAGCCTTTTTATAATGTGTCTAGTGTTGATGTATTCAAATGTATTTGTTTTTGTAAGGAACCTATTTACACTTTAAGTTGGGAATTGTTTTATTATTTATTTATTTTTTTATCGTGATGTTTATCGTTATCGTGATAAATACCAGAAATTATTGGGATATTGTTTTTAGTCTATATCGTCCATCCCTACCCGACGGGGGAGAAGTCGCTTGAAAAGTTAAAATTCTTCAACTTTGAGCGACAAGGTCGCGCAGGAGCTCTGGAAGTCGTGTCATTTACATTGATTTTGAATGTAATTTAGTCACTTCAGTCGCGTTTGGTGTGAACGCACCTTTAGTCTGTGCCACCCCACGGCAGACAGGGCAGGAAAGGGGGAGGTATATGTAAATCCAGGGACACACCCCCTAAAACAGAGCGCTCTTACTGAACTCGTTTTTACAGGTTATTAAACTTCTTCTGTTGCTTAATTCATGTTATGTTTTGACCAAACACCAGCACAGATGTCATTTAGACCACAGGGAACTGTTTTAAAAGGTTAAAATTTTGCATACGTCCCTTTAAAGCAACTGGTTAAAGGTCTATTAATGTGAAAATGTTCCTTAAGTGATTGCATATTTCTCCTTTCTCATATTGTTTTGCCTCATGTTGGTGGTTTCTGTGGTTCATAACCATTCGTGTGATTCAAATAAAGAACACATTCATTAGAACTGGGTGGTACTATAACATTAGTCCAATCAGGGCTGCCACATGTATATTAAAAAAGGCATTTTGGGGTTTTGGGTTTGTTTTTTATTTTTTAATACTTTTCTTATACATGTCTTTTTCTATTTTCTTCAGTTGTTTCCTTTTATTTTGGTTTAATTTTTTAATACTGTTTTGCACTGTGACCTTCACTAGATTTACCATTATTCATCACTCTTCCTCCCATAGAGGTTGTTTATAGTGATTCTCACAGTTCCCAACTTGACATGGTCTACAAGCAGACATGCGTGGTAGTCCATATGCCCTGTAACCGTGGTGTTCCACAGGCAGTTGAACAATTATAGCAGTCTTACTGGTCATAACTGGCAGGAACCGGTTGTCCACCAGTTTCCATCCCCAATCCACTGAGTTCATGTCACCTTCCTTTCCAATCCACACCATGCTCTGGAGGTAAACTCTTTGGCAGTGGTATTTGGTTGAGGACTCAGTTGGAGGCAGACGTTCTGGAGTAACCAATTATTTGGTGGTAACAATTGTCTTGCTAAAAAGGTTGTAGCTTAAAGAGGCAATAGAATTGTTGCTCTTTCCACCAAACCACACTGCCATTGCCTTGGTCCCATGGTCCTCTAACCCTCATTGTCTGATGTGGGAGCAGAAACACATTTGCACAGGACTGGATGTTTGATTCACCTGAAACAAGTTTCTGGAATGCTGTGAAGTCACTACCCAGGACTTGTTTCATCTCACTGATGTTGTACACTTTAGTAACTTTGGACTTGTCTGAACAAAAATAGAGGTCTCTATTGTTCGTCCCAGCACAGTAGAGGAGAAGAATGAGTAAGTCTGTACCCTCCCATATTAAGGGTGTGGGCTGATGTTCTGAGGCACTGACTGCAGCTTTGACAAAGTCCACGTCTGCATCACCTGATGCACTGATAACAGTGCAGCCCTTCTTCTCCAGCTCCTCGGTCATAAGATTGATAAGTCCTTGTTTGTTGCAAGATCTGTAGAGGAAATCATCCTTTCTTCTCACAAACTCAGTCTTTGCATTGAAGTGAACAATAGGGTGATTGTTTTCACCACGTCTCTGATGCGTATTGTCTTTGATGGACGGACCTTTAGGGCCCTATAAAATCTGTTTTATTTTTTTCCATATTCCGTTTTATTTTTTCCCAAATTCATTTTTTTCCACTTTAATTTTTTAAATTCCATTTTTTAGAAATATTTATCATTTTTTAAAGAAATTATTAGTTTTTAACTCCTGTGAGGAAACAAAATAAATACTAATAAATAAACAAAAACTCATAATTTAAAAAAAATGTATGTAAAAAATAAAGTAAGATACAATTAAAAGATAGATATAATTTGTAGTGACGTATTATTCTGACTGCTCCTTTTTAATTATGTCATATAAATATGTATGAGAACAGCATTAATGTCACCTGATTTCCTCTCAGGGATCAATGATTTACTGAATCTGATCAGGTTTGATGATTAAGTTTTGATGAACTTAGTTTAAATTAACCTAATTTAAATGATCTTCTGTAGCTCTGATGAGATGTTAGAATGTAACATTCTAATAACGTTGTGCCAACAGACTTTTATTTTGTAAACCAGAAGTTCCCACTGAAACGGTTGTACTTGAGGTAGCTAGCTGACTGTGAATGTGTAGCTATGAGACACGAAGAAAAGGCTGGAATAAAAAGAACTAAAGGACAACATGGACTGAGTTATTGTTAGTTAACCACACACAACAGTTCAAACACTGAGCAGGAGAAGATGATTAAAGCTGATCACGTTTTCACGGAGCGCTGCTGCGCTACACGAAAAACAGGCAAAGCTTTATAGGCACAGCAAAGTTAAACGGGCACTGTAGGCTCTGTGTTTAGGCGTCAGTGATGATATGTGTTGTTTTAGAAGGTGTTTGTGGTGATTTAAGATGAGTTTAATGCAGCTCCGCGGTGCAGTCCGGTTGACGTCACAAGACTGATGAGTTAGAACGCTAGAACGCAGTTAAAGGAAGTGTTTTTTAATTTGCAGCAATATTCACAAACAAGTTCAGATACAGACGGGCATTTATGTGGAAGTAAAATAATGATAAAGGGGTGACAGGGAAACACATTAAGACTTTTCAGACATATATGTATATATTATATTATTTAGTTTCACAGCTTTTTTGTTTGTGACATGTTTTAAGGTATTAAAATATAAAGTTTACCTTTTGTTGTTGTTTTCCTAGCCACATTTTTTAGCTACAGCCAACAGAGAAGAGATAATATTATGAAATATGATCTGAAGTGTTTTATTTTGAAGAGTAACCAGATGTTTTAACGTTTAGTATGTGCTTAACTTCCTGTTTCACTGTATTTGCTCTGTGATGAGTCATTGCGTCGTGCTCCGGCATCTGCCAGAAATAGAAGTCCTGCCTATCTCTGCTGGAGGGCTCCAGACTGTCACAGCTGGGACGGAACGGACACGCATCGCACCGGACCCGATGGAAGCTAACACGTAGACTAAAGTAAGAACGTATCAGCTCTGGAGGCGTGACGGAAACGTAACGCAGCGGAGCCACATCCAAAGGAAACTGGGGGTAACTGTCACCCTTTTTTCATGCCAAGCGGTGAACCAGGGATCCACCGTCAAGGACATAATGCACAGTTAGTGGGATGGAATCCAGGACCGTTTTGGTAGATTTCTTGCAGTAGAACTGTGTGACTGCCTGCTCTAGTAGTTACGTTACATAAGCTAAATCGTTTACATCACTGGTTCACCCCAAACAAAGATAAAACCTTACAGTAATCTCAGAAAATCATGTATTCCATAAGTACAGTATGTAATCATGTCAGTGATTCAGACCCAGAAAACATGGGGTTAGACACCAAGATTACTTAGCTAGGTCAAATAATGAAGGAGTTAGGATATGTTAAGGGCTTCGTGTCCATCTTGAAAATTACACCTTTCTAGTCAAACTTTGGTAAACTTTTAGTATGTTTTTAAGAACACCTAATACTACAAAACACAGCTGAGAAACATTTTGTTAGATTTTTTTCAGGGTTAGGAGTTTGTTTTCATATATGTAGCCACCTATAATAAATATATATATATATATATATATATACTGTATATTTTTTCAATTTAAAACTGTATAAATTCAAAACATTTAAAACAATTCAGCATACATTTATTGTATGTTTTGTTTCTCACAGATTGTATGTTGCACAGGTTCTCAACATGTGTTTAGACACAAATAGGGTCTCCGACTTGTGCCTGAACAATTGTGATATTGATTAATTATTCAGGAAGTTTAGTATTATTTGCTCCATAGTATATAGTCATCTTACAGATGTGAATTCTTGCTTTAATCAGAAATAAAATGTGTTAAAAGTGACAAAAATGGTGGAAAAGGTGGTGAAATTGTTTTTTAAAAACCAAGAGAAATTGGTTCAATGTTGCAAATTAGAGTGGACGAAAACACTCTAAAAAATGGTTAAAATTAGTTTAAACTGGCAAATAATGGGCATGACAAATCATGAATATGGTCAAATTGTCAAAAATAATCATGAAATATGGTGAAAAGAGTTTAAAAGTGACACTAATGGGTCAACATATGTGACATTAGGTGTAAAAGTGGTGGAAAGGGTTTATAAGTGATGAACATGTCTGGAATGTGGAAAACAATGTGCAGAAAAGGTATTGAAATGTGATGTAGAAGTGTCAGAAATGGGAGAAATGAAGCAAAAATACATTAAAAGAAGAAAAAATATGGTGAGAGAAAGTCAAAATATATTAAAATATGGAAAGTCTGGTGAAGTTGTAGGAAAAAGGTAAAAAAGAAAAAGAAAATGGGTTTAAATTAAAAAAAATATTCTTAGTTTCTTGAAGGCATGGGCGACCCCCTCCCAGTGTCTCCTGACCCCAAATAGGGTCCTACGTGTGTTTACTGTATGTTTGTATCAAACAATCATTATGTTTACGAGAAAACAACAACTTAAAATGTTGATTACCTACAGATATATTATCATAGATTTGTCTCACCGTAGCTGAAAACGTTAATGCAGGGGTGTTAAACTCATTTAGTTCAGGGGCCGAATACGGAGCAGTTTGATCTCAAGTGGGCCACAGATTTTATCCTGGAAAACAATTAATTTAAACATTATTATGTCATAGTTTACACTTCTACATATACATTAAAAACAAAATATGAAAGAAACTGACAATATCCAAGCAATAAGTGACAGATACCAGTCCCAACAGGGTCTACACTTTACATTTCCTAGATTTTGTGACTAATTTCTGTTTAATTAGGTGAAATATTATATCGTAATTTGAGAAAAATTAAAGGATTTTGGAGATGTTGTTGTTTTTTCCCAACAGTTTAACATTAAAAATGACTGTCATTGTGCAGAATAAGCACCAGGTTAACAGTGAGCACTTGTGTATTCCTGATTATAATCACAATTATTTATCATGTTTGGAAAAGAAATCTGTTTTTTTTTTTTTGTTTTGTTTTTTAACATTACTTTTAAACAAACAGTTTACAGTGCAAAAGTAGGCTTTAAATAACAATTATATGAAGAAGAAAAAAAATAGCCCAATAATTTAAAATGTACCAAAAGCTAACTGAGTAAATACACAATAAAATTTTATTATTTGTGCAGCCCTAGATAATATTGTTGACTTTTATTTACACAATCATTCATGTTTTGTCATTTTGACTTTCTCCTGTGGGACAAAATGGATGCTCCAAAGGGCCGGATTTGGCCCCCGGGCCTTGAGTTTGACACCCGTGCTTTAGTGTGTGTGTGTGTGTGTGTGTGTGTGTGTGTGTGTGTGTGTGTGATACAGAGCAGGCTCAGACCGGCTCCAACCAACAGGGAAAGCTCGACTAAAATCCGAGGGGCTTTAAACGCAGCACATAAATCCCACTTCCTTTAATTTATAAAAACATCATTAATACAGATACAGTCGGTATATAAACTAAAACATGTGCTAAAGCAGTAAATTAAGCCTTTGTCGACAGTAAAAAATAAAAGCTCAGATTCTCACCTTATCTGTGATCTGTTCGATGGATGTCAAAGGATTTAACACCGCATTTTATGTCCCGTTACCGGTATAAATCTGTCCATTGTTCCGATGAAATATAGGAACCAGGAACCCTCCTCTCCTCCCCGGCTCTGACAGGACCCAGGAACCCTCTCTTCGGCTCTGACAGGACCCAGGAACCCTCCTCTCCTCCCCGGCTCTGATAGTCCGGTCCACCCGCCTGCAGTGACCCTCACAGCGGCTCCAGCAGGGGGCTATGCTCCCTACCCTACGCTCCCGGCATTGGGCGTCGTTGTTCAGGCTTTTACCGACAACAGTCCGCTCGGTACCGATAGCAGATGTTTGCAGTAAAAAGCCTGATGTTTTCCAGATGTTCACACGAATAAAAAAATGTCACAGAACGAGTTTAATGTGATTTACATCAATGTGATGATAAGGCACCGACCATAAAGTGCACCACCAAACAAATACGTAGAATCGCTTTGTTATTAAAGTAAACATTCACATATTTACGGAAGAGGAATCAATGGAAATATTTTTTATTAATGTTCTCAGAGTAATGTCAGAGTTAAAAGTCAAAATTATGTGATTGAAGTCAGTGTCAATCAACTTTTCCTCAGAATTCGGACCTTTTTTTTTTTTTTCTCAGAACTTTAATCGCAAAATTTTAATTATATTTGGATTTAATCTCAGTATTTGAGTCTTTAATCTCAGAATTCTGAGATGAAATAATTCTATTATTATTAATTATTGCCTAAATGTAGTGTGTGAGTGAGTGTTGGTGGTGGTCGGAGACACTCAAAGCTCTGTGTGCATCATTCTTTCACTCCACACAGTGGTGGTAAGCTACTCTTGTAGCCACAGCTGCCCTGGGGCAGACTGACAGAAGTGAGGTTGCCATAGTGACCACCACTAACACTCACTCACACACTACATTCATACGTTGGATGTACATGGACTTGAAAATGATTCTATTAGAGTTTTTCAGCGTTTCCTCGTCCCTACAGATGCAGCCTTGATAGTTACTGACCCTCAAAGTAATGTTACATACAGCACTAAGATAAGACTGTACAGTGAATAGTGAATGTCACACATTGATCACTTGTAGTTTTATGTCCAGGGAGATAAAAAAATACTTCCTGAGTGTTTGTGGAGCAGCTCAGAGACTAAACAGCTGTTCTGTGTGATCATGGTCCAGTGCAGTGGAGGCTTTGTCTTCTCCAGGATGGATGGAGTCTTCTCCACAGTCTGTGTCCACCACAGATCAGCCCTCTTTACCAGTCTGTACAAACATGAACCCCAACAACCACAGCATGGAAGAATGTTATATATGTCACTCACATGTACAACACAAAACAATGTTTGACCTACATAAAGATATGACATTAAAAAAGAGGAAAAAAACTAATTTCCTAATGCTTTCGTGTCTTATTTTCTCTAATGAAGCACGTTATTCATACATACTGTATATCTGTGTAGAGTCAAATATGGTGATCAATCAATTCAACAATGTTGGCCCCAAATGAAGTGAAGCAAAGCAGATGAGAAAGTGTTTTATTTCTATGAACAACAGGCTGAGAGGAAACTTTGGTCCATGTGTATCACAGCAGTGATGGTTACAACATTCATCCTCTGCTTCAGTGGATCAATCACATCTGAAATGAACAAACAATAAAGCCTCACATTTCATTTTCTTTTATTTCTAGTATTATCTTTTGATAATGTTTGTTGTTGTGAGGATTAGGACACAATGTGACAAGATGTACCAGCTCAGATATTTTTATACTGCGTTTTATTTTATGTTGATTAAATTTGTGAAAGTGAAAGCATATAATGCAGTTATTTAAGTTTATTTTGTGTGTGGTTTTATGATTTGAAAAATAATAATTAAAACATTTTAAAAATACATTTTCATCAGTTTTTTTTTTTTTTTTTTTTTAATCATAAATTATTATACATTTCAGGGGACTCCATTTTAAATTCAGGTGACCCAACATGGGGTCACGACCCCAAGGTTAAAAAACTCTGCATTACATTAAAGTGTGCAGGAGTAGGGGGTACATGGCCTCAGGTTAAATGTTTGAAGGGGTACGGACTGTGAAAAGTTTGGGAACCACTGCATTAGAACAATTGTTTACAGGAATTTAGTGAACAAAGCTTTTTAACTGTAAATAATATGTATGTAAACACTATTTAAACTAAATGAATAATTACGTCTCTGGGCACAAAACGTCCTCACAGTATGTGTGTAATAAACACTGGTTTCATCCTGTAGCTGTTCACCATCATTTGCTCACATACACACTATGTAGCCCTGTGTAGCACATATTCTAACTGTGGCTACAATAGTAGCTTACCACCACTGTGTGTGGAGTGAAAGAATGATGCACATCAATGTAAAGAGCTTTGAGTGTCTGTGAAAAGCACCAAATAAAATCCAATGCAACATTAATAATATTATTACCCACCGGTATCCGTGAAGTTGCCGTAGTTGTGTAGTTGTTGCTGATGAATTCAACCAGGACTCTAAGCTATGCTTTACTACGACTGTGTCCTCTTGAACTAAAGTAAAAAATTATTTCGGAAAACGGATTTAAAAAAATATTTAATTTGGAAAAGGGATATTAAAAAAATATTCTTTCGGAAAACGGATTTAAAAAAAAAATTAATTCAGAATACGGATTAAAAAAATATTAATTTGGAAAACTGTTTTTTTTTTTTACTGACTACAATGCTCCATCGTAAATGCACAGAACACGACACAAGAAACAGGATAACCTGCAATTTTAGTTTAAATGAAAGCAGCACTCACTGATAATAATAAACACTATTTAGTTGTTTATGCTCATTTATTGTTTTCATTGATTCAGTCTTTTACCAAAATACATTTAAACTGGAAAAAAAAAACTTTGCTTCTCGTGATCTCGTGTCAAATATTATGTGATTAATTTTGAATAATCGAGATTAATTAAAGGTAGGGTAGGCGATTTTCCAAAGCCAGCATGATTTTGAATGTAGCTTCCCCGATGGCTCCGCCTTTACCCCCATCGCCCCTCCCTACGCTCACAGCTGCTTCAGCAGCAGACCTCAGATCATCACTTGTATTGTCTGGAAACATCATTGTCTCATGTCTAATTCAGCAGTAAATAAACAATAAACTTTACCATTATATATGTTAAAAAACGTGACTAAAAACTCTGTTTTAACTCTGTCAGCGGTGACACACTTTCAGCGTGAGCTCGTGCAAGAGAGGGGTCGAGTACGAGCAGGGAGACAAGGAGACGTGATTGGTTAAAAAAAAAACGGTTCGTTTTTTCCTATTGGTCGAAGTTATTACAGATTTACAACTGCTACAGATGATGGATTTTCTTTGTTCATTTTTCAGAGCGCATAAGATCTTAATTTCTGTCAGGACATAAAGACAATTTCAATCAAAAACTTAAAAAGTATATCTGGAGAAAATCACCTACCCTAGTTTTAATGACAAAGTCTTGAATTAATTGGACAATTCTTTTTAATGGAGTCCTAACACTAGTTCAGTTATCTTTATTGTTTAGCTTTTTGGCATCTTTACCGTCTTTGTGGCTCTTAAAGTATTTCATGAGAAAAAATGACATGAATTGGTCTTCAAAACATTGAAAACATAGAAAAAACATCAGCACAGTTTATCGTTGGAGGTTTGTTACAATGATCTTTGCCCAAAGTTGCTAATAGTTGCTTTTAGTTGCTAATAGTTGCTAATAGTTGCTTTTAGTTGCTAATAGTTGCTAATAGATGCTAATAGATGGTGTGAATAGATGAGACTTTCTTACTAAACTCATGGACTTTCAAATGACTAAATCTCAATGTGTTGCAACATTAATTCTACAACGCTTCTATTCTCCTAAACAGTTTTGAACTTTAATTACAAATTCCAACCTGGAAAATTCCATAAAAACACAATTTATTAAAGAAGATAAAAGATACAGTGAAAAAAAAGATCTTAAAATACACTGATTGTACAAACATTATTATGTAGTTTATACATGTTTATTGCACCATAAAATGCCAAATGTCTACAATGTGTACAGCCCTTTTTATGTGGGTAAACTATTATAAATGTATGGTGTGCATATATATTATTTATTTTATTACCATTAGTTCATGTGGAATTTGAATCTTTTAAGAATAAGATATTTTTGATACAGCAAATGCCACCGACCTTAAAGTTCCATAACTGAAGCTGAATTCATTTTTCTTGTTTTGGAAAAGTTATGTTTTATGTGGAATACATTCAGCGGTGCATCACAAGTAGCGTTAAGGTACTGATACCATGGATAGGTTGGAGGGGAAGGGACTATGTTTATATATTGGTTTTGGGTAATATTGAAAACTGGAAATCTAGTATAAGGCGCCGAATAAATGCGAAAATAAACAGAGGCTTTTTTACATGAAAATATTTGTGCATTTAGAACCTTTAGATTTAGAAATTTAAATTTAATTAGATTTAACATTTAGCATTTAGATTTAACATTTTGCATTTAGATTTAAATTTAACATTACGATTCCAATGTAACATTTATATTTTACATTTAGCATTTAGATTTAAATTCAACATTCATATTTCAATGTAACATTCATATTTAACATTCAGATTCATATGTGACATTTAGTTTTAAATTCAACATTTAGATGTACTGTGTATTTCACATTTAGCATTTATACTTATATTTCAATTTAACATTTCAATTTAACATTTCAATTTCAATTTAACATTTCAATTTCAATTTAACATTTCAATTTCAATTTAACATTTCAATTTCAATTTAACTTTTAGATTTAACATTTAGCTTTAAAATGTATCATTTAGATTTAAATTTAACATTTACATTTCAGTGTAACATTTATATTTAATATTTAGATTTATTTTTAACATTGACATTATATTTTTAGGAGAAAAAACATCACAAAATTCACAATTATTGCTGTAAATCTGGTTAAAAGTAACATTAAAAAATTCACATACATTTTTAAATGTGATTTATTGCTAAATGTTGCAAAAAGTTGCTGTTTATTTTAGCGTTGCACAACTTTACAATCGGCGCCCCATAACCAAGCGTTGGACGATACTAGATAGTTGTTTGGCATGTTGGAAAACGTGATTGTTTATTTTTATCACTCTCAAACCTGTATACAAGGTTAGAGCTAGCAGACAGCTAGCTTAGCATAAAAACAATTAGGGAATGAGTTGGTACGACAGTTGTATAGATGTCACACGTGTACATGAATAATATTAGCAAGTCTATCATAGTTTCTGACAAAAATAAAAATAACAGCATTATCTTTCTAAAAATTTGACTTACAGTAACTCTTTAAGATCATTTTATGTCATTTCAACAAATGCCGCAAAAACTGTGAAATTTTTACCAATTGTTTTGTGATTATTCAATATTCACACTGCATATTTTGTTTGATCTGATGAATACTTTTTGAGATATGGACAATTTAGTGAGAAGGTGTGTGTCCCTATTGTTCTTCCATC